>NW_008237902.1:1626718-1628008 GCF_000691975.1 Corvus brachyrhynchos | reverse complement strand
ATTGAAAAGCCCTGTCCTTGCGTGGGGCTGGGCTTTGGCACCGCGGCCTCCGCAGCTGCTCCCGACCGAGCCATTGTGTACAAACGTGTTCACTCCCAAATTTTCAGGACGGGGAAGTCAGAGCGGGGGGTTCGCGCTGTATTCCTCACAAGAATGAAGTTCATGGAGGGAAGAGAATGAGCAGCTGGATTGTTCCGTGAGGCACACGCACTTTCTTCCTCGTGCTATACAAAAATGGCTCAGTGCCATTTTACCAAGGCCCCAGATGGAGCATTTGGACGCGTTTGTGCATGGGCCACACGGATGTCCTTGAGCTCACCTTGCCGACTTGGGAGCCCTGGGTCGCCGCTGCTCCCTGCCCACACGCCCTGTGACAGGCTGAGGGTTCAGTCCCTTTTCCACCTCTCCTCTCCTGCCTCCTCCAGTTGCCTCGCCCACAGGCTGCCAGTGGAAAAGAGGAGCTGCCACAGCGGTTCTTGGCTGTAGGACAGACAAGTCACAACAGACAAGTCACAACAGACTGCCACTCTGTTTACAATGGTGGGACTAGAAGCAGCTGGAGTTTTGAGTGTCCTGGAAGATTCCTGCCTTGTTAATGCTCCCAGACTTTTGTGCCAATGCCATTTGAATGGAGCATCTTCTTTCTTCAGTACCCAAAGCGGAATGCTAGCCCATAGCCTCTTCCCCAGTGTCCCTTGCTGTTCTTTCATGGGTAGAACTGTACTAAGTGACAAGTGGCATAATACTGTTACTACTGGATAGCAAGGAGTTTTTTTCCTGCTCTTCTCTTCAACCACTCTGAGCTCCAGCTCTCCTTATCAGCGTATCAATCACAGTGCCTTTGTGATACAAAATAGAAAGCGGGAAGGAAGAAGGGGGTTTAAAAGAAAAAGAAAAAACAGGGGAGTGTGGACAGCCTATGTAAAATGTGTGGCTGGTCTGAGAAATATCCCTTCAAAGAGTGTTTCAGGCATTATAATTGTGGTGCTCTCATCCATCTAAATGGCCAGACCTGGTCTGGTTTTTAACACAGCTAAACTCAGTGTCTCCTGAGACATCTCTCATTATGTCTCAGTGCACCACACAGTCCAATGCAACCTAGTCCTCACTGCACTCCGTGAGTGTTAACTGTACCCTGCATGCCATGCAGCGGGGCAGTTTTGCTTAACAAAGGCTCCCTGCTGGGTAAGTACCTTATAGTCCCTGATTGCCCTTAACCCAAAGATATGGATACAGTCCTTACTAGGCCATCTGCCATGGCTCTTCTTACACAGCTGAGGACAAACTCTT
>NW_008237902.1:1620143-1626706 GCF_000691975.1 Corvus brachyrhynchos | reverse complement strand
CATCATCTCCTTCCCTCCTTCCCCTCCTCCTCCTCTTCTTCCTCCACGTTGCCCCGTTCCCTTTTTCTTTGCTGGTTGTGCTGCCCACGCAGTAACCTTTTCTGTATGCTGTGCAGAGCACCCAACAGAACTGGTCCTCTGGTGCTTGGCTCTTCACACTCTATTTTCCCATCACCCACACAAGTTTTATTTAAATAAAAAAAACCCCAACAAAACAAAAACCAAATCACAAAACCAACCCTCCGCCAAATATCTTGTTGATATGACCTGCAAAAGCCCATGTGAAATTAAAGAACCCACGACATTGTGTAATGGGATTGATGGAAGGCTGCAAGGGTTGTAACTAGATGACCTTTAAGGTCCCTTACAACCCGAAGGTCGCTTTCTATGCTCTTCTACTATCATTGTTCATTTTGTCTGGTTTGAAGGGGAGTCTATGGATTTTGTGCTTTTGAAGAAAGCCTTCAAAACAGAATTGGTGAGAATTTCTGGAGTGGGAGCTACCTGAGTTTGCAGAGGTCCTGAACAATTTGTCCATGAAATGGGATGCTAGCATGAAGACTGCTGTTGATAATTTGTAATGTTAGCATTGCCTGGCTCACCTCCCGCCAAAACACAGACTTATCATATTGAACATCTGCTGGGTCTACAAAAATTGCCCATTTTGGAAGCACACAATGTGTCATGACTGTCTAGAAGTTGCAACAAAAGCCTGTGAAACACTACATGAACAACCTCACTAAAACAAACCTTGGCTTAAGTTTTGTTTTCTTTGCCGGTTGTAGTGTATTTATTTTTATATAGAATGAGAAAAAACACCTTTCCAGAGTTCCGCTGTCTTTATTGCTAATCTAAACAGTTAATATTCTTACGTTTTTTTACTCTTACTTTATTTTGACACTCTGATTCTATAATCAATTCTAGCAACCTCAAGGGACTATTTGCAGAAGAAATTCTGAGTGATTGAGAATACAAACACTTAACTTGTTTATGCAGCAGAGGTGGTGGAGAAGGAAATATCACCTGGGAGGGGACAGAGCAGTGTGGGAAGGGCTGTGACTGGGGGTAATCCTCTTAAATTTAGATAAGTGTTTTCACTTTAGGATAGCTATCCTAATTCTAAATGCGTCACCTCTTTTGTCACTGGTATTTGATGATGTTGTGTGTTTATTGGCTACTGAGAATGCATGTCCTAGGTTACTGGAGGTTGCTGAAATATTCCTTCAGGATGTTGTGTGCCTAGCCAGCAGATCCCTGCTGTTCTCCTTTCACCTTCCCATCGTCAAAAAAAAGTACAGATTCCTCAGACATGACCTACTTCTCTGAAGGGGTTATCTGAACCTCGTTCAGCTGCTCAGCCTTCTCTCTCTTTGCGGACTGTATGACTAATCCATGCTTCTTAACTTCAGGTTACAATCACACAGATAAATATACCTGTACTGTGTGTCATGCTAGTGATATTCTTGCCTTCACCATCAGATGGGCACAGTGACCTTGTACCAAATCCACTCAGTGCTTATCATGCTCCTAATGCAACCCACAGAGCTACTGCCTGTCCCAGGGGAGTATTAGCTGTGATTTCCAGAGGGCTGACCCTGGCCTTGCAGCAGATTGCTTTAATCCACCAGTGTCTTTACCATCCAGAGGAATGATGTACTACAGGACTTGAATGTGTGTGGGCCAGGCCTTTGCTTCACTTCGCTCTGTTTTCCAGCCACTCTAAAGATACTCAGCTTCCCGGTTATTCAAAATTAGCCCATCAAGATCAGTAAGTTCTGCAACTAAGATTGTCCACAGACTGGTGCTGGAAGCATGGTGTGTTTGATACCTGTTTGGTTCAGGGTCAGAGCCATTGATCTTAATGATCCCTTTTTATCTCCATTATCTAGACCACGAATTGCAGTTTAGTTTCAGCACAGTTCAAAACCTGACAGCTGACTGTTGAACTGAGCTGCTGTTTTATACTCACCCTTTGTTTATCTGCCACAGGTGAGCAGGATTAATTCCGTTTTCAGTCAGTCTTTGCTTTGACGTCCAAGTCATGACAGCTGGGATATCCTCCTGCTTCAGAACATTTTCTCCTGCCTTGACAACGTCAAGGCACTGGTGACTCTGTATTAATTGCCAGGAGTGTTGTTCCGTAACAGAAGTGCTGACTGGTGCGCTGATATGTTATGGTGAGATTAATACTTCCAGGGCACAAAAAGTGGAAGTCTGGGATTTCTTTCCCAGGCTAGCAGACAGAGATAAGTTAGTACCAATAATTTATTTTGTTCCAAATCTTTCTAGGCAGGCCACCTCTTACTGTTTTCCCCAACATGATATTTGTGCAACTTTTTCAAACGTGTGCCATTTGCCATTGCTTTCTTCTAGAAAAATGTCAATTATGGAAATTTTTTATCAATGTTTATACCCCCTATCAGACAATGTTTAATTGCTTTGAAAATATTTTAAATAAAATGTCACTTTTTAAAAAAAAGAAGGCAAACTTCTAAAATTTTAAACTGGAAAATGAGAGCCACTATGATAACTGCACCTTTTTTAACCAGGTTGTAAAGTCATTCATACAGTTAACTAAAGCTGGGACAAAAGGAAAAGCCAAAGTTTGTAAGATCATTATTAATCTGTAGATTAGGATTAATATTAACCTGCAGTATAATGCATTTCAAAACCTGCTTCTTCTAAATAGAATCTAAGTGCTTTTTGATTTATAAAACCAGTAGCCCAACCGCAGTATAACACAGTGGCATCAGGAGACATGAATGCCTCTTTCCCAGCAATATGGAAGAAGTGTGCTTTCAAACAAGCCTGATGCACCCTGGAGCACCCAGGAAACAAGGACACTTGTCTGTCTCTCCTATGGTCACAGCTGCTCCCAACATAACCTGACTCCCACACAGCTGCTCCTAACATAACTCTGGTTGTCTTTTAAGCGAATCAGTTCATTCCTTTCTGGTATTCAAAACAGCCCTTGCATTGCTGCATTTTTAATGTCAAGTGGCAGGGGAAAGTTCTGCATTATTGTGCAAAGAAAATATTAAATCTGAGATCTATGATTTGTATTATTAAGTCAAAGAATTCAAAATTACTTCACATGATGATCATGGTTCCTGGTAGCTGGTGTAAAGCTTGGCAGATAGTAATGTAGTAATAACTCACATTTCTTATATTTAGTTATTAGGTCCCATTGCTCCACTACATTAATTTTCCATGTAAGCAATAGCTGTAGTTGCCAGAGGGGTTTTATATAATTGCACATGGTAGGAGACGTAGTTGATAATTGCAGAAATGCAGAGGGAGATGTCCAGGAGATGATCTTCTATTAAGATGTGGCCATTGCTATGGAATACTTTCCTAGCTGCTGTTCTGCATGGGATTGCTATGATGCATCATTTCATGTAAGAGGTTATTTTTAAAGCAGACCCATTTCTTTGCCTGCAAAAGCAAAATCAGATCACCTCTCTGAGGAATATTAATTAAGAAGGCTCCTGTGCTGGACAGCAGAAATTTTATAGAATATGGTTCATGAAGGAGGCAAGAGAATTAGAGTCCACCATAATACCAGGCAGCAATGAAATCAGGCACTTTCACATCCATCTCACGAGACAAACCCTACTGCTTAAGTTAAACAAAACTTCTCTTGCAGATACGAAGATCATTGGCTGTCACAGCAAACGAAGGCTTACCAGAGGGTGATGTACTCAGTTTAACCTGAGCTTCATAAATTCATTCTATCAGACACAGCCCATCATTCCTTCAGTTTATTTTGAAGTATGTTCTCTGTATGGAGGTACAGAATGAGGAAGTGATGGTGCAGATATTTGTGAAGGACACAGAAGTATGTTCATGTCAAAAGTGCCAAGTGATGTGGTCAGCCTGGCTTTTGCTGAAGGATCCAAAGAGCACTGGGAATGCAGTAGATGCTCGATTGCTTTGTAAGAACAGTTTCCATCTCTATCCCACTTTAGGAATCATAGAATCACAGAATCACATAGTGGCTTGGGTTGGAAGGAACCTTAAAATTCATCTCATTCCACCCCTCTGCCATGGGCAGGGACACCTTCCACTAGACCAGGTTGCTCAAAATCGTGTCCAGCCTGGGTGAGCACTGTCATGGATGGGGCAATCCCAGCTTCTCTGGGCAACCTCTGCCATGGCCTCACCACCCTAACAGGGAAAAAAATTCTTCCTAACATCCAATCTAAGTCTCCCTTCTTTTAGTTTAAAACCATTCTCCCTTGTCCTATCACTAGGGATAGGACATCTGCCCGTGTAGTAAGCTTCTATCGATTTGTTTATTAGCTCCCTTTAAGTACCAAGAGTCCACAATGTGATCTCCCTGGAGCCTTCTCTCCTTCAGGTTAAACACCCCCGTTGCTCCTTCTGTCTCTGTAACAGAGATGCTCCAGCACTCTGAGCATCCTCATGGACTCCTTTGGACAGGTTGAGAAAACAGCCAGGAATTGTAAATTCAGTAATGCTGGCTCAAAAAAGCCATATAGCAGGACAATGGAAAAATTTAATTCAATAATAGACATGACTGACAGGTTCTGGTGAATGCTTTGCACATCTTAAAAATCTACATATTGGGAAGTGTCTGTGCCGTGACTGGAGCACATGAAATTTTTCCCATGACATGGACAGAAAAACTTCAAAATAAAGAAGAAACAAAGCAACATCTCCCTCTATGGGAATCACCTGTACTGCAGCCCCAGGCTCTGGGCAGCTGAAATCTCCTCAGTGCTGCTTTACCTGTCCAGCCAAGCCTCCGCTGCTCCTGCTAATTCCAGACAGGCTGGGTGGGCTGATGAGGAGCAGATCCTGAGGGTATGATCCATAACTAATTATATCTAACTAAAGTCTTGGTTTCTTGATAGCTACTCAGAACCTGTGCTTTTAAAGAGTTTACACATGTTAATGAGAAACCCTATGATTATTGCTGGGTTTTGCTTTGCTTTGCTTTGCTTTTTTTTAGCTTAACAGGCTTTGCACTGTGATTGTCCTCACATGTGCTACTTTTGAAGGGGTAAGCAGCTTGAAGCTAACAGGGTATTACTGGCTGACCAGGTCCATCCTTCCGTCATGTTCAGATTCTGCCACTAGGCGTAATAAGAATAAGCAGGTGCCTGTAACATACATATTCTTTTGTGTGTGTGTGTTTATGTAAAGCCCTACAGTTCATGTCAGGATATGTTATTCTTTTCTACTTGCTTCTTGCTAACCCATCTGATTACATTTTGTCCATAAAAAATGGCACTTGGAAAGCACTGGGGTGAATACTGGTGAGAAATGGGCCAGGGTATTTGTTTGGAAGTTCTTAGAGGGTCATTCTGAAGCTTGTGGATTAACCAGGCAAGCAGAATTAGTCTCAAGTGTCGGTTGACCTGCCCCACAAATTGAGCTATGGAAAGTAAAGCATTCTCTGGGTGATAGTTGTGGTGAATACTTTCCAAACAATTCATGCAATATAAATACAGTCACATAAACTGTTTATGGGATAATAAATGAATATGAAATATGAATATGAAACAAAATTAATATCTTTTTATGCACTGTTTTGAAAAGAAAATAGTCAGTGTTTGATGACTTCCTGATTGTACTGATTATTGTCAATAACCCTCATACCTTGGAAATAGGCCTCTTAAATTAATTTTTGATTTCCCTGTATGCCATGCACTGAATTCTCAGAGATTTCTGCCTCATTAGTATCATAACATTTTTCTAAAGTCTGGCTAGTTTTAAGAAAATAGAAGATATGTAGTTTTATGCTAAATTACCCTTATCACACATGGAAAAATTTACTAATGCCCAACGTTTTTCCTGAATGCAACTCATATTTTTAAACTGCTCTACAGATTGTTTTTCCACTGGAGTTGCTTTTTAGGTACTAAAATAGAAAAGGAAAACAAAATCGTAATTTTTTTTCAATGTATGGTTTTGTATAAACACAGGCATATAGGAGTCCCAATGGAATTAAATGTGAACTCTGCACAAATCCCTTATTGTCACGTGTGTGCATCATGTTCTCTGTGTGTATGTATGTACAGTTAGTGTTCTACAGTTACTTGAAATGCATCTCTGGAAATGGGAAACAAAGCAACATCTGGTCACTCAAACCTCTATTTCAAGCCTTCTTCATGAAATACCTTCCCTTTTTTTTTAACTGAGAGGACATTTTTTACTTCTCCTTAGACCTATTTGCGTTTCAGAGTGTTTCAGGGTTGTTGCTGCCAACATGTTCAAATGTGATTAGTGATTTTGCAAATCAGATCTTTTAGGCATGTTTCTATTAAACAGCGCTATAGAGATAATTAATCACTTTAGAAAGTCTTGCCTGGTATTTTTCTTAATGGGGTGTATCATAGATCTTTCTTAAGCCCCTTAGCACTGGAAGGGGAGCATCCTTAAGCCCCTTTACCATCTCTATGTGCAGACGATGCCATTAAGGAGCTCAGCCAGCAGGTGGAGTTTAAATTGCATTTAAACAGCAGTTTTAGACTGATTAAGGTTTATCTGAAACTGTGCTACTGGGAATGCCTCTTATGGACACTTCTGGAAGAGCG
>NW_008237902.1:1618178-1619945 GCF_000691975.1 Corvus brachyrhynchos | reverse complement strand
GAGCGTTGGGTCAGTAAAGTTTTGTCACCCATCAGACTGTTTATATGTAGACCACATTGCTGCTGCAAAGGTGCCATGGGCAATTTATGAACTTGTTTGCCTTGACTTTGGAGTAATGTGGAGGAGTGCTAAATAATTGTCATTATGTGTAAATTAAAAAACAAGTAATCTGTCATTTTTGTGTATACCTGAACAGACATGAAGGGAGAAGGAACACTCAGATGAACTGAATTCCCAATTTAAACTGTTTTATTTTTTACCTTAATGGCAAAAAATAGGATTAGGATAAGATCAGTGTAGGATTTGATGTAGGTGCTTCACTAGAAGCTGCATTAAGCACTGAAAGAGATTAAAGGGTCAAGAAGTATCTGACAAAAATTATAACACTGCACTGGTAGCAATGGGAGGTAGATGAGAGCAAGGTTTATTGCATCTGTCACTGAGCTTTATTATGAACCTAATGCTGAACAACAGCCAAAGCAGGAGAGACTGGAGCTGGCCAACCCTTCTGAGCAGGATATGGCTATGGCTGGCATCTGCCTGGGAATGAAGCCAGGCTCCAAGGCTTATACCTCAATCTTAGAGATGAACTGTGCGGTCTGCCATCACTTTATCTTGCACTGTGAGTTCTGGTTTGAGGTTAAAGACAGGAGCTCCTTAGCAAATGCTGCTATGATAAGCTACTGTGTTCTGGAGGCAGCTTTTGCTGTTATCCAGAAATCAGTATAAGAGGTGTGTAAGACTGTGAAGAAAAACAATGATGGGATTTGCTTTGGTTAATAGAGTTGTAGGCGGTACTGGCATCCAGGGAAGAACTTATGTTAGAATTTTCAGGGAAAAAAATTGCCGCACTGTGCTGTGGTGGTTTAAAGGTGAAATTTTGCATCCTTTTGGCCAGGAATGGTTTGCAGAACCTCATGTAAATGAAGTCTATAAAATCTAGAGTCCTACTGGACACAAATCAGGCAGGAACACGCAAAGAGGAAAGGGAAAGCAAACCAGATGGGCAGACCAAGGACTGCCAGGTTACCTTGACTTCCTCTGAGCTATGCAGGAGAAGAAAGGGAATTGGCAGCCATTGAAAGCACATGATGACACAACTCGATTGCTGCAGAGGCAATGTGAATTACAGGCAAAACACTGAAGCAAATTATACAGACTGAAATTTCAGTTGTAGAGGCTACAGAAAAACTACTGCTTTCATCTAAACCAGGTCTGTCCTGAACTAGTGACACTAAACTTGTGACAAAGGACTCAAAGGGGAGGTGCAAAGCACCACAGAAATCATG
Organism: Corvus brachyrhynchos; assembly: GCF_000691975.1. Classification (NCBI taxonomy): domain Eukaryota; kingdom Metazoa; phylum Chordata; class Aves; order Passeriformes; family Corvidae; genus Corvus; species Corvus brachyrhynchos. The sequence goes on along the minus strand of NW_008237902.1, from coordinate 1,618,656 downwards.
TTCAAAGCAGATGACACAGGCTAGAAAAAGACTTCTAGAAAGTGTCCAGACGTTTGGAAGTATTGAAATGTTTTTCAGATCCTTGCATCTGAAAACGTGCTTGTATTCTCAAATCAGTCAGCAGAACACCTTAGGAGAGAGAAGGGAGTAACAGGAACTCTAAAATGAGCATCTCAGCACCCTTAAGGGATGCAGCATTATGGAGCAGATGGACAAACTGCACTAGACCAAAGTAACATTAAACAAAGCCAGAGTGAGAATTTACTACCAAATACCCTCAGTTCAGTGAATACATTTCACCTGGCAAAAAGAAGAATTTTCTCCATTCTAAGTGCCAAAAAAAGGAAAGTTGGCAACTGATGCTGGAGAAGGAGAGCGGCTGTGGCCACGGAGGCTGTCATAAATAACACCGGGAAGCGTTCCAGGGGCAGGTCATCCCTGCCTGGGTGGGCTCAGACAGCCAGCCCTGGCTTATTCC
>NW_008237902.1:1594756-1618153 GCF_000691975.1 Corvus brachyrhynchos | reverse complement strand
CCTGCTGTCTCGCCAACTGCAAAAATTAACAGCATTTTGCTTGCCACCTTAGAAAACCTCAGCAATCCAAAGGCCTGGATGATGTGCTTCCTGCCATAGCAGAAGGCTGACTGCTGATCTAAGGATCTGTTGCAGTGCTGGGTCTCATATTTCAGTTTCACATCATCACCCTCTCATGGCTCACCAGGAGGCAATGCTGAATCAGCAGCTCACTCCACAAACACTTTTTAAAGAAAGCTACAAAAAGCAAAGAAAAGAAATGGCATTCCACTCTTGAAATGATACACTATAAACAGGCTTTCCAGCCTCCTGGTGCAATGCTTCATGCCTGATGTCAGCATACTTGTGTACTTCGGTGCTTACAGTCCCAACATCATTATACCTGCCAGGATGGAAGGGAGTTACAGACATAAGGGAAGAAAATGTGCAAAGGATGAAGACTGAGCTACTGGCAAGCTATAAACCTCCCAAAAACTATAAATGGAAAATTCTGGCAAGATCAGGCTATTTCTTCTTTAATTAAATAAACTCTTCTCATATTTCTGTTGGACGCAATGATCTTAATGGTCTTTTCCAACCTAAACCATTCTATGATTCTATAGTACTCTTCTTTCTTCAGTTTCTAAACAAAATATAGCTGCCAGTGTATGGGGTAGGAGGTCAATGGGATGCACCTGAAATCAGATGGGATTCCACAAGTAATATGCTGCTTGTATTCCCACATGTTAACTGCAGTATTTCCAGCACAATGATTTTTATTTCAGACATCAAAAGAAATTAACAAGCATTAAAAAACCAAACCAAAACAAAACAAAAAAAAAAAAAAAAAGAGAAGAAGGGAAGGATTCAAAGTCAAGGATGGTGAATTGCTGTAGAAGATAAAAGAGGTGATGGTGAGGTAACACATGATTTTGCCTTTTGAGTTGCATCTGAACCTCAGTCTATCAGTTCTGCAATGAACTCCAGTTTTACTTGGATTTGTTCTGTATTCTGTGTGATCTTGTCCTTTACTGCCAACACACAGCTGCTGGGAGAAAAATTGCTGTTAGAGTATTGCAAAACTAACTCTATTGTAATGTCTTTCAGTGAGGGTCAAGCAAAGTTTGGTGATTTTACGTTTGCCAGGGTTGAGGAATGTTTGGACAGTCACCTCGAGACTGTCACAGAGACTGCTAGAGGAGACAAGTGTTGTTTTATATATGTGCCAAAAAAATGGCAAATTGAAGTGAGGCTGGGGAGAGCAAGCCTTCACTTCATTAGTCAGTAAATTACGACAGATGGTTTTAAAATGACTTCATCAGCAGCGAGGCATTGTTTTCTGCAGAGATCCTTGCCATCACCTCAATCCAAAGACAAAGCAGACAGTGGGGGTTTTATTATTACCATGTCTTTGCCAACTTCTAGCAGTCAGAGGGAATAAGGAGGGAGGAACCTAAGGTGGAGAAATGGCCGTGGAAGAGGATTATAGGAGATCATCACTTTGGTTTCTAGGAAACTCACCATTTTTTGTTAAAGGACCACTGTTTCTGTGCAGGAGTTCCTGCTCTTGTATCACGTAGGTTTAAGCGTTCAGGAGACCTATAGTAGCTCATCACCAAGGTCTACTGCTTTTTTTAGGTTATTCGCCTCGGAGTGAAATGTTCCCTTCTTGCTGCAAAGAGTGGCATGGTTCCTGTGGCTGTGCCATGCCCCTGTGCAGCTCCCCTGCAGATGGCTTTGCTGGAGATTGCTGTGATACACACGCAGCTCTGCTTTGCCACATTCCTTTCTTTAAATCTGGGAAACAGCTCCACAGCCACGAAACAGCTCCACAGTTGTTCAGAAGGCAAAGGGCACCCCCAGTTTTGCTCTCTGACTGGTGTAATTGCTGAATTAAAATGAGGAAGTTATGGTCAGTTTGCAGTGTATAAGAATTGCCATCAATTGTTTCAAGGAGGGGATTATAGCATGGGAAGCAAAGAGATAGAGCACTGCAGCTGGAACAAGCAGGTTTGAGCTGTTGAGGCTGCAAGAGGGTTCATCAGAAGCGAATTTGGTGATTTTATCAAATAAAGGCCTTTTTCAGATACACATCCTGAAGATGTGTATTTTCTCATTAGGTAGTATTTGCAGTGTATCACATGAGGTATTAATTATTTTGCCTTATAATGCTATTTGTGAGTGCTCTGGATTCTGTAAAACATGCTGAAGGAGCACATTCTCCCTGGCTCCTGGACTCCATTATCCCAACAGTATTAGCTGGCTAAATCTATTTCTCCAGAAGGCATATAGAAGTCATGGAACTATATTGAAACATTTAAATATCCAGCCCCAGTATCTGTATTTTGGTTATCAGAGAAGCTTTCAGCTATAAAAGAAAAATTAATGTAATTAAACAAAAATTCAGTGCTAAGATAATAGAGAAACTTGCAGGAATGTAGCAGAATGTGAAGACAAGCTCTGTGCAGGGCAGTGATGTAGTGTGATTGTGTCTAGGACTTAGTCTGTACTTTCAAGAAGAAATAAATCCTGAATGTAGCTACAGTACTTCCAGGGAAATGGAAATGAAGGGATGCTGGAACAGTTTCCACAGGGTCTGGCAATAAATAGTAAGAGGGTTAGACAAATTATGAATATGTCCAATATTTTACTGCAAGTTTACGGGTGCAGGAGGGGGAGAGTGGCATGACAGAAGGTCATGTCCCATGCACAGCCAGCATGCCAGGAGGTCCCTGGTTTGATCAAGAGCTTAAAATACTTGAGACCCACTCAGCTCTTTCTCTTTTTCAATCCAGAGGGCTTTCACTGCAGGAGGTTTCAAGTTTCATCTGTTTCATGGTTTGATGCCCATATATGAAATTATTAGGAATATGAGCTGATGCTGTCCACATCCAGCTGGTGAATAACAGAGCTGGGATTTTTATTTCTGGGAAGTATCAGCGTTTCCTCATGAGCCAACTCAATTCCAGCCTGTGCATCTAAAGTTTTCATCGAAGAGGTTAGGGTAGGAGACAGAAGAGCAGGTGCCAGAGACACTTGTTATGGTTTCAGGCAGCTGATAGCAGGCTAATGAATGTGCAGCAAAGATTTTCAGATAGGTGTCAGGAAAATACAAGGACAAACTGGTTTGTTAAAGAAGCAGAATTAGTCTAAGTCTGCTCTTCATACTTTAAGGAACGCTGGCTCTCAGAATCAGAGTCTTTCTCTGATGGCAGGAGGGAAACCAGACTGCATTTTCCTAATGAGAGAGTGAATCTGGGAAGACATGTTGCAGTTCCACCTTTCAGGAAGCAATGGTTTCAAGACACAGCCTTTTTAATCACTGTGGCTTGACAGCCTTGCTGCACATCGTTGTGTTTTTCCGGTTTGGACTCAGGAAGACTAAAGTAAACCAAAATAAGTCACACCAAATTTGTCCCTCCAAAGAGACAATTAAAAAACTTGAACCCGAAACATGCCAAGGTTTACATTAAATATTGGAAACAAGTGAGAAGCAAAACAGAACAACATGAAGGTTCTACATGTCTCTAAATGGATGCTAACAAATCTTAGTGACTGGCCAGATGTGCTGTCTGAGAGGTGGCTCTCCTCAGCTGGACTCCAAATTCTGCACTCACCAAAGTCTAAAGCTCTAGGACAAATGGCAATGAAAACAACTTACTTTGGTATGGTTGCATTTTCAGGCTGACAGTGAAGAGAATGTACAGTGAAGAGTAAAGAAGTTTTAAATTGTCTTTGATTAAACTGGCTTCAAAAATATAAATAAGCAATTATACTAACTGAAAATATATGGCACCAAGTTGTCCATTTGGGGTAAACTGGCACAGCTCCACAAAAATGATAGTTCTGCACCCTTTGACACCAAGAGACACTCAAGAGTGCTCACTGTATTGAACTGCAGTGGCACTTTGAAGGTTGCAAAGCAGCCCTGTTAAGGAGATGTTCTGTGCTTGAGATGGTGCAGATTGCTTCTCCCCACATCATCCTTTGCCAGGTGTGGCTCCTAATGCTGCATGTTTGGTCCCTGCTCAGCCCCGCAGGTGAAGCCTTGCTGTGGTGGGAAGGCACCAGCAGTGCTGTACATTCCCTAGTAGGCATTACTTCTGTGAGAAGAAAATTACAGCTCTGACTTTTATTATCACCTTACCACCACCTCTTTTTCTATGATTCATATTGCTTTAAGAGATTAGTTTTCTTTACCATTTAACCTTTCTCAATATTGCTGCCTGAACCAAATTTATGTCTTGGATAAATCTATGTCCTCCTTTTATTGAATCCAGGTACTTTTCATAATGAAACTAGGGTCATGGGATCTTTGATTGTGGTACTTTAAATTCTTTATTGAAAATGTATATTATGTATTTTTATGACATTAATTAAATGCCGCAAAATAAATGACAGCATAAAAAATAATTAATGTCTCTGTTTGGCTCATTATCTCTTTGGATTTGATTTGTGTTCAGAGCTGGAAATTCATCTGATTCATATAGATTTACATGTTTCAGAGCACTGCCTCATGGCAAAATTTAGGACTGAAGAGAGAGGGCTCATTTCATGAGTATGGTACTGTATTTTTTTTATTCGCTTGCAAGTTCCTTGGGTAAATTGCTTTCTCGTCTATACAGGATGTTATTCCACCTTCATCACCAGAGAGTATCTGAGTGCCTTCCAGCTAAGCATTATGTGATCCAGCTGACATCTGCCATGCTCATTCTCTCTTTCATCCTTACCCCAACGTGTGCATGTTTGGTTGTTGGGTTTAGATCTACGTGCTGCCATCTGTCAGTGTTTCAGAAAATCATATGGGCATCAAACAGTCTTCTAAATAACTTGCATATTGATCCTGCAAGACCCCTCTGGTTTATGGTCTGAAATTCTGAAAACTGAACTGGAGGTATGAAGCTATTACAATCTTGCAAGACAGAAATAATTATAAAATCCATCAGGATTTCATTATCTTTACGTATATTTTTATGTTATTCCAGCATCTTGGAGATCTTTAACTATGAATTAGAGCATTTGTACGAGAAGCTGTACAGTCTGTATTTTCAAATCATTTACAATCTAATTATAAGATAACAGATCTTGTCTTTTGATGCATTAAAGAACCTTAATATAGAAAAAGGATGCAATTGCCTATTAAATCTCATAGAGAATTTCTGAATGCCAGCAAAACTAGATTTCTGTTAAGCCCTTCAAGCAATTTCTAGATGGGTATTATTATTAATATTAATGATAATATTGTTTTTATTTTTTTTTCAAAATAATAATGTGCTGTACAAACCCAGAACTATGCCCAAACCATGTTTAAACACTTTCTGGTGCACAGCAGGGAGTTCAGGTGCTGCTCAGATTCTGGTTTAAACCCTGCTTAGAACTTCATGAAAGAAACCATCTGATGAGGTATTTCAGGAGAATATGGAAGCACTTGAAAGACAAGTCCAGTGTTAGAGGACGATTGACATTTATTGACTTCCTGCACCATCTAGTGGGGATTAAAATTAATTGCTCTCATTTTATGAAGACTCTAAACTGTTCAGGATGCCCATGGCTTCCTCTCCCAGGCACTGAGAAAAGCACTGGAGGAGCCGTTTCTCATCATCCTTTGCACAATGGGACCAGGCTTCATTGGGATCATTAGCGCCACCCATGACACTGAATAACTGTCTCATCCAGTGACATATAGGGATCGATCCACCTGAATTAAGGCCAAGAGGACCACCTGGAAGGGCAGACCTCAAGGAGCATTACTGGTGTGCCACTGAGCTGTGGGCATAAGCAGGACTGTGGAGTCAGGCAGATCCTGGCCATGGGAAGCAGAGAAAATATGTGCACACAGTTCTGATGGGCTCACATTGTGGTTGGCATGTTGAGATGAATTTCTAGAGATCTGAGTGTGTTTCCTCCTTCTCTCTCATGACCTGGTTGGAATTAAGCTCTGAGACTGTCCTGAGTGAATAGGACTTAGGAGAAACACTTTTCATCACACATTAAGTTTTTAAGTCCTCCCACAAACCACAGAGGAGAAGCCACGATCTGATCCTACAAGTGGAAGTAAATTTCATTGCTGTAATCTTAATATAAGGCATTTCCTTGAACATAATTCGCCTAATTAGCAGTGAACAGGATGACATTAGGTAATTACACTCCTAATTTTCTGTACAGGAAACAGGAGCAGCTTTTTCTGTTGCTGGGCAACACAGATATGCTTTGAAATTTGGTTGAAGTAGTGAATGACTAACATTTTTAAATAGACATGATATCCTGACAGAGGCAATCCTGATTGCTATAAACAGGCAGGAGGCTGGAAAATCCCACCTACAAAACATAGTTTATGAATTAAAAAATTGCTCAGGCTAACTCCAAGGGAGGAATAGAAAGAAAAACTTGAAGAAGCAGAGAGAGATCTCCCCTGAGAAACAGCTCTAATTGTTTCCATATGACTGTGTTATTCCTGATGCAGTCCCAGTGCAGTCCACCCATTACCCTTCCCTTCTCAGAGATTGTGTGCTGGACATGGTCATCCGTGTGTGTGTGTCCTTACAGCAGAAAAAGAATCACACTCTGCTGGGAAATTGGTGCATCAGAGGCTGGAATTTGTCTGTGGAAAATGTTCTTTACTGCAGAATTTCTCACCTTCCAGACCAGGGCTCATCTTGACCTTATTTCTTGAGAAATAGGGACCAAGTGGATTTGAAATGCTGCCCATGTAGCTTGAAAAGTCTTCCTTTAGCTTCACTTCAACAGGGTCCCAAGGAGTTCATTGACCCATAAGGAACTGAGCTCTACAGAGACATCTGCTCATCTTCCTCCTCCTTGAGAAGCTCCCAGCAGTCCCTATGAGATGAAATGGTGACGTGGGCTCTGGGAACCTTTCCTGGCTGTGGTCAGCTTTTTAGCATGACAGAAACCAGAAAGGATAAAGACCTGAACGGAGTGTCTGCTTTGTTTTCTCCTTGTGAGTGCCGGATTCCTGTTTTTCAACATGAATTTCACACTGGCAGAACATCATTCCGTTGTTGCTGTAACATCCCATTCTGTATCCTAGTTTGCAACGGCAGAATTTCATACAGCTTTGTTGCAGGTTTTTATTTTTTTTCTATTTTTTTTCTTTTTGGCTTGACACTGACTTTCGCTGACATGTACTTTGCTGCTTTGTCTGAGAGTTTGGAAAGATTTGTTGCCTTGTACTGATCTTGATGTGAGAGGCAACTGGTGTGTATAGTCTGTTACTGAGCCACTAAAAATACACATTCCAGCTGCCACACTGTCGCTCTTCAGACACAAATGATATGACTGTTTTAAAATAGTGTTTCCTTTAAAAGCCCACATTGCAACATGTCAGAGCAAATATCTTCCTAAAGATGCTACTGCATTCACATTAGTCACTGCAGCATTTTCAGCTCTAAATAATTTTAAAGCTGATGGAGAAAGGCTTATTTCTCACCTCTCCCAGAAGGCAAAGAGCCTCCTACCACAGAAGTGTGATGTGACATTTCCCGGTTCTTGTGATGCTGGAGCAGCAGTAGATGTTGTTGAAACACCTGTCTCTTGGGTCCCATCAATAAAACCTAACAACACCTTCTCTGGGAAGGTCTCACTCCTTTGGTATTGGCAGCTGTCTGTTAACACAGCCCCTGCCTGGAGAGCACAGCAAGCTCCCTGGTCTTAATAGCCTTCAAGAGTGTCAGAAGCCGCCTAGCAAAGCATCTTCCTAGGATAAAGAATCCAGTTGTCATAGACATTTGTGACTATTCATATTTAAATTCACTGAGGAGGAAAAAGAAATGTCAGCAATTTTGGATGACTCTTCTACTGAATTCACTTTTTTTTTCCTTTTCAGCTTTTTTTTTGCTATAAATTTTGCCAAAAACATACTTTAATTGTGTGCATTACTTTGACAGATCTGGCAGAATTGCAAACAGAAGTGACTGCAGATGCTGTGCTGAGCATGTAAATATGGAAATTCCACGACTATCACTCTTAAAAATCTGGCTTTAAGGACTTGGTTTACTTTTATTCATTTTATTAATTAATCCAGGTGATGAGAGACTGAAAGTGCTGGTTTGAAATGCCCTCTCTTGCCTTTCTCCACTCAGCTCTGCCCACATGCCTCAGCCCTGATCAGCTTTTCTAATTCGTCTGGCCTTTGAGGAATTGTAGAATCACAAGTGGTTTGGTTTGGAAGGGACCTTAAAGACCATCTCTTTTCAACCCCTCTGCCATGGACAGGGACACCTTCCACTGGACCTGGTTGCTCAGAGCCCCATACAGTCTGGCCTTGAACATTTCCAGGAACGGGGCAGCCATAGCTTGTCTGTGTGTTTGTGCCAAACTCTCAGATATTTTTGCTGCTAAGACTGTTGACCACAGGGAGAGGTGACCTTTGTCGCTTAGTCATGATCCCAGTAAGCACCATAAGCTCTTTCTAACCCCAAAAAGAATAAAAATTAAAGATCCCAAACCTGTCTTGTTTATACTTTGTGCTTGACCTTGGGAGTTTTCTTGGCTTTGTTGTTCATTGCTTTCCACAGTAAGATTGTCTGTACCTTAATGTATCTGCCCAGCAAATACCTGCAGACGTTGCTTTCTTTGCTTCTGATTTTGATTCTGATCACAATCACAGAAAAAAAAAAGCCATTCTGGAACTTAGGTGGGTGTTAATAACCAATGGGACCCCAACAAATCACCTGAAATACAAAGGTGGGTCAGATGAATGGTTTGTATATAAGTAACTCCCGGTGAACCATCAGGTGGGAATTAAAATTTAATTTAGAATGTACTATCACTGCTGCAGCGGTGGTGGCGGTGATTTACTTGATTGACTGCTGGTTTCTTTCACCTTTGTGAGCCTTAGGTTTTTACTGTCTGAGGAAATTAAGGCTGAATTGCAGCAGGAAATTCCTTGTACCCAGGTGTTTCTGGTTATCCGATGAATAACTCGGCTGGTGGGGAGGCGAGGATTAGAATGGGATGGTTTGGAATCTAAATGATTCTCATTGCCTAGTACCACACATTGACATGTCAGCCCTGTATTTGTTCTCAGCGAAGGATGGGAAATCCTACTGAGCTGGGCAACAGGTCCAGCAAGCAGTGATAATGCCATTGTTCTTTTTCAATACTAAGGATGGAAAACTGGTTTTATTAGGTTGTCCTGATTTAATGCACTGAATTTAAAAATCACTGTTGAATTCTGTTGGGCCATTATTTGAGTTTCCTTAATAATGCAGTGGCCTGCTCTACTGCTCCTGTTCTCCAGCCTGGCTTTGTGTTATTTTCCTTCCAGATGAAAGCAGGAAGAGCCTAACCTCAGTTCCTCTGACTTTCTGGGAGAGGGATCAGGCTGGAAGGTCTCCAAATGGCTGAGCTGCTCTTTTGTGAGTGAACACAATCAAAACAAGTCTTAATAGAGGAACTAATGACCCTTTGCTGAACTGTGGTGCTGGTGATAAGCTTCGTAATTCAACTAAGTAGGTGAATAGAGAAAAAAATACACCTTGATGAAAGTAGTGCTTTCTGACCTTAAAATTCTTGATGCAATGGACATACCATGCAGTGGCAGGCCAGTTTGATTGGCATGGAAAACATGCACTGACTTCCCTTCCTCACCCAGCTTTAGGAATGCACTTCCCCAGTGCTGTGGTGATGTGATGGAGCTGTTCCTTTAGCCAGTCCTGTGGCAGCTGTGACCTCTGTGCTTGATGTGGCCCATTCCAGGGGTATGCAAAGGTTCCCCAAACAGAAAATTTGATGTCTGCCCTGGGCTCAGAAACCTCCAAACTATGAGACCTTGGTCAAGAAATCCCTCAGCAAGAGTGGAATATCCAGGAATAAGTCTTCTACTGCCTTGATATGCTTCTCAAAATGTAATAATGCTCCATTCCCACTTCAGCTACTCATGAGAAATAAAGGTATTAAAAGAGACAGAAATGTTCTTTCCTTTGCCCAAAGCTGAGGAACCTGTATTTCATGTACTGCAGGGAAGCCAGCAGCCGACTCTGGGAGCTGCTGTGATGTGCAAGCTGGCAGCCAGGTTTGGAAAAGAAACAGAGCAAGGGAGCAAGAGAATTATTTCCCCAAGCCTCCAAAGCTTTAATTCCTGCAGACCCCTGGGCTCGGTTGCATTGTCAAAGCTAAGTGGATGGAAACAGAACCATTTCCCTTCAGCAGTCATTGAGGACAATGACTTCAGATTATTCAGGGTTTCAGGTACTGCTGTAGCAGCCTAATGGAGTGATAACTGGTTACATCTTCCGGGACTGCAGCAGCCGATACAACCCAAGTTTGTAAAACACCAAAGGTATAGTTCTCCTCCAAACTGCAAATGGAATAGCCCCAGAATAGAGTAAATCTGTGCAAACCATCTTTGGTGCCAAATGGAAATGTAATTTGCAGGCATGTCTCAGCAGAGAAAGTTCTTTCCTACAGCAGAAGAAATTCAAGCAGCCACATGGAAATACTTTATTTCAGCATTAACCATCAGAGGAGATGGCTGTTGCAGATCATGGAATTTAGTTCTGTACTTTGAATACGTGCAGCACCAAGAAATATTTGGAGATGTGGAATGTTTAATGCAGCCCTGCACCATCAGTGCTGCAGAGTCATGAGGGGAACAAGAGCAAAGCTCATACTGAGCTGATTGATGTCTTCATGGAGCCACAGCACAATATTCCAGCTGGGAGCTAGCTTTGAAAAACGTGAGCTTTGGTGTTTGTCTCTTAGTCATGAGATATAAAATGAGCCTGGATGCTGCCACTTTCTCCATGGTGTGGTTCTGACAGTCAGCAGCTCCTGTCTACCAGGGGGTGAGGCATAGAGCTGATGCCCCCTGCTAGTCTTCAGCCCGCCCTCCCTCCCTCCAACTTCCCTACCTCCAAACCTGTGAATTCAAATAGTTCCAGGGTAGGTGGATTTTTCCACCCTGTTCCAGGTCTAATTTCTCTTTCAAACTAGTACCGTATATCTTTCCCCACTTCCCACTTGTCACTTTATGGCTTGCTGGATCTGTTTCCTTTAATGCTTGAAAATATACAGTTAAAATCACCTTAAAATTTACTAATATGCCTTTTTATTTGAAAGGCTTATTTCCCTGAAAGGCTTTCCCAGTCTTATATGAGGGCATGCTCTCTAATATTAAACATTTTTTTGTTAAAAATGGGTGCACATATGTTTGATATTTAACTCGAAACAAATGGTGAGAGTGGAGAACATAAGCAAAATTACGCTTTAGATAGCTATAAAAGGTCATTTTTGCTTTAAACTACAAAGGATGAATAGGGGCATATGACACACATAATAAAGGCAGAGGTAGGTTTAAAATGCCCTCAGGCTACTCTGAGGTCAGCTGCTAGCTTACAAGAAAAGACACATTTTGCCCCTCTTTTTTTTTTGCCACCCAAAAGTGTGGAGTAGCAAGCTGGGATCTGTGTTCAAGGAAGGTCACTCAATCTCTATCTTAAAACCCATCACATTTTTCTCTATCATTTTTGTAAGGGATACTGAATTCTCAAGCCTAATAATTAAATAATTGAGTCCAAACTAACTCCCCTCTCTTCCTGGCTGAAAATTGGAAAAGGCTTTAGCTTGTCATGCTGAAGAAAGCAGTGCTTGTGCTCTGCCATATGATGAGAAATTTCTCATTATCAGGCATCTAGATGATCAGCAAAAATTATATGTGTTCCTCTCTGGTGTGGACAGAAGGGTTTCTGCAAGAGGTACTGAAAATAAGAAAAACTTGCTTTCCCTGCAGTGGTGCCGGTGCAGCAGCACTGGGCTGAGTAACTGGGTTTTCTTTGGGTTGTGGATTTAGCCTGTGCTGGGCTTTTTGGTCAGGGCTTGGTTTGAAAGCTGCCAAGCACTCCCCATGAATTTTGAAGGGGAAATGAAGCGGGAAATGGGCCATTTCTCATTTAGAGCTGGCACGGGACCAAACCAATGGGAGCAGATGAGATTTCCAATAAAACCTTCCTGAAAGGCAAAGGAGGGTAGAGACAAGAGGCTGGCTGTACTCCGGCTCCAGCCATCTGCTCCAGGAGTGCTGGGAGTGTAGGGCAGGGGATGACTAGCGCCTTGTCGATAAAAGTGACACGGAAACTTCAGCTCAAATTTGGTCATCAGGTGGCTTTTGCATCTGCCAGAACATCTTTTCTGCTATTAGAGACAGATTAGGGAAGAAATATGGAACAAGAAGGTCAAAACCTTACCTGTAGCTCCATCCCTCTAAGGCTTATTTGAAGCCTTGTACTTGTTTCTGTACTGAAGGTGCAAAGTTAGAGTCTTACTGTTTCTTTGCAAAGTAATGCAACTCCTTAGTTGATTTTTCCCTTCTTCTCCTCAAAACACAAGAAGGTCATTTATATTGGTGGGAGTTGTTTAAAGTTTATTAAATCCTATCAACAAATTATGGGGTATTTCTGAATTTTAGACATGAGATACGTATGCACATTTAAAGCATTTGGAGCAGAAACTCAATGTATTTTCTGATTATTCCTGAGCTTTGTACTCCAATCTGTAATCACTAGAAAGCAAATTGTCCGTAGCTCCATCCCATAATATAGAGGTTATTAATGGGAACCAGGTATGCTCCTTCAAAGGAACAGGGCCATCAAGGATCATATCTGTTTCTCAGGTTCTAGAAAACATTTTACAGGTTTAATGATTACTCAAAGGGAGACAAAAAAAATCTGGACAATAAATTCAGGAGCTAGCTCAGTTAGAGGTACAAACACATCCCCTGGCTGAAATTCCTCTTATTGAAGCCCGATAGTCTGTGCTTTGTCATACCAGGCACACGAGCTTCCAGCTGCCAACATGAGGGCACGCTGGCAAACAGCCGACCCAGCTGCTGTGGTGACAGTGCCATTGTAAACTTTTATTTTTTATGCTCAGCGTGTATTGAGAGTGATCCCTTTGTTCCATATGGCTTCCATATAGTGACACTGCATCCTGTGTAGGAGAGGTCAAGGAGTGGATTATCAGCAAGTGTTTCAAGTCAAGAATGAAGGGAGCTGGCAGGGCAAATCCGCACAAAGCCTGTTCTGTGCTTCCCATCGGTGCAGTGACCTCTGGGGTTCGGTGTCTGTGTGTTCCCCCCCGCTCCCTCTGTGTGCCGAGCACAGCACCAGCCAGCATGTTAGCACAGCATTTCCCTGGAAGGTTTTTTAGATTCAGAAAGAGAACAAAAGCAACCCTGAAAGGCTGGCTGAAATGTTTGGTTATAAGTGGGGAGGCCAGGAGCAGGGAGGGAGCAGTGCAAGGAAGGGTATGCTCCCATCCCCATCTCCTTCCTCACCCCACTCTGCTGTCCCACTGCCCAGCACCCTTGGAGCCAGGCATTGTGGATGGGTGTCACATCTGCTCACTTACAGTCAACTGGGGCCTCCCCAGCTAGCCAGGACTGATGATAAATGATGGGAAGTGGCTCAGTACCCTTGGGAGGATCCCATTGGGCCCCACAGACCTGAGTGTGTCTAAGTGGTGTAGGAGGTCACTGCCCATTTCCTGTGTTGGTAGATATGCACAATTCATAACTTCATTTTAATAACTCGTGACCTGCAAGACCTGAGTGACTGTAAACCTCACAGAATTATTACTGGCCAAGTAAAAATTATATTCCATTTGAACATTCCTCATATAATATCCCCACTGCAGTCAGCACTGAAAGGAAAACAGTGTTGCCACGGCTGTTTCTCTGGTACCTAATGAGTTAGCTTTGGCTGAGGATCAGGAGCTTTTGGCTGCTATAGGTTACAGTGACCACTCAAAGGCTTTAGATATTCTGGACTGTACCTTGTTGTTTAAAGATATAAAATTAAATTGGGGCTGAGGGGAGGGTAGTCAGCTGGTTACAGTGATGTTGGAGAAAGTACATGCAAACCCTATGCTGAGCCTGCCTCAGCAGGAGCAATGCCAGAGGGGAACTGGGCTGGAGTAGGACTGGAGAAAGAGGACAACAGCCAAGGGTTAAGGACTGATCCTCTGGCATGGCCCAGGGTGCTGGGAGCTTCAGGGATGCTTATGGGGAAATGCATGTTGACCCTCTTCACCCTCACATCATCTATCAATAGGGAAAATAATTTCTCCTTCAGTCTGGAAGTCCTCTGAAGTTTGTAAAAACGGATTTATGAAGACACATCACCTCTTGCATGGGAAACTGAGGGGAATGGGTGAGGAGGAGCTACTGCACCCCTCCTGCTTAAGCAGTACTCGGAGGTAGAGGCTGCTAACCCCTCTCAAAGGAGAGATTTCAGACTAGGAATAGTCTGGAAGTGATCCAGAGAATAGGGGATATGTAATCACTGCCATAAAAAGAGAGGCTAAACAGAAACACAGGGATTGGTAAAACTGTATGTGGGCATGTTGAGTAAGGAATGGTTTGTCCTTTCTGTCCTCAGAAAAAAGGAGGGAGTGCTCAGGGAAATGACAGGGCAACCACTCCTGGACAAATAAAAGTGCAGCAAAATCCTGGAAGCAGTCCTGGAGCTTAGCTGTTTGGTGGCAAACATGGTGCCCCAACCTGGAACCTCAGGTTTGGGAGTCCCTACATGCCAGCATGGAAGAACCAGGAGAATCATCACACTGTATTCATCCTCTTCCTCATTTCTTTTCCACCAGCCACTGTCAGCTGGTTCATCTTGGTGTGACCCAATACAGGCATTCTTGCATACTTCTGATTTCATTTCTATTTTGCTGTTATTTCTTTGTTCACCCATGAAAACAGATTATCATTCTCTTTAATTTTATGTGTCAGAAGTAACAGATGCCAGCAGTGAAAACAAATCTAAAAAGTTCTTCCCTTATGCTCTATTTACACTAGATCATCTTCTGCCTGATTTGATTTCAGCATCAATATTTTTCCTTTTTTACCCTTGTGCCATGCAAGAAAACAGAGATAGTAAAAGGGATGGCATGATTATGTTCCTGTAAATAATATTATGTTGACTCTGCTGTGTAGAACAAATAATTTATTTGAGTTAAAAAGAAATATTATTGAGCATTTTTGCCTGGCAAGTCTAAAGCTCATTTAGAGTAATAAAACCCACTTTTCAACTGAATACCCTGGAGTGTTTAATATTTCAGTTTTAATAGTGTGGCAAATGGATCTAGAAACTGTGGATATTTGGCGCCCAGGTGGGATAGAAAATCCTGCTAGTAGACTGTGCCTTTCCAAGAGCCTGAGTGCCCAGGTGGCTTACACAGCATCCATCTTGGCAGGCAAATTAAGAGTAGAGGAAAAATGTTTTTTCCCCCTTCCTGTATCTTCTTTGTTAGATTCTTTTTAAGGAATTATGGAAAAATGCTTTGCAGGTGGCATTTCTCTCTGTTGCTAAAATACACCCAGTTCTTCTACCCCAACAGTGTCAGATCCTTTCCTGTGGACAGTGACATGCTGAGCTGCCTGAGGTCTGTCCCCTGTCAGAATACACAGAACCAGCTCATCCCATTACACTGTGTGGGAGGTTTGTGCCTTATCATCATGCAAATGCATAAAAGCAAACACTTAGGAGACATCAGTCCTGCAAAAAGTATTTGATTTGCCTAATTTAAGCAAAGACCTCAGAGGTTTGATTTAGACTTCCTGGGTGCAACTTTTCATGGATTTTTGTCGAGAGATTCATGGCACTGGAAGCTGGGAGCACATTAGATGAGGTGCAACTCATCTATCACTGGCCAATAAATGTTGCCCAGCTCATTTCTGTTTGCAGCCTCATAATTTCTGCTTTGCCAAAGCACATCTTCCAGGAAGACATCCTGCCTTCATCTGAAGACCTCAAGAGATAGAAAATCCAATTCTGCTTTTATAATGTGTTAATGACCCCCATCACTCAGCCTCGGTGCTGGGGTTCCGGTTCCATTTAGCTGACATGCAAACAGCCGTTAGGGCTTGTTAGAGCATTAGAACTGCTGGGAGTTTGCTCTGGACTCCTTTGGACTAGACTCAAATTTTCATGAGAGCACTGCCAGTATTTTTGCATCTATCATTTGTGACTTTTCTCTGTGTGACCCTAAAATGTTTACAAACTTCCAAAGAATGGTGAAGATCTGCTGTTTTATCTGGGAATGCAGGATCAGTTACTTTAATTCAGACATGTACCTTTTTTCTTAGTCATGGTGTAACAAAATCATTAACATTTCCAAATTTTTCTGCATCATGTCAGCATATGAAAACCCACATGTCTGAAGCATTCATTTCTTATTATTTATGGCTGTTTATTGTTTAACCTGAAAATGCCATGAGGATTCTGGTAATACTCTCACATGTTGATTCCAAAAGAACTTGATGCTTGTTTGCTATCTAAACCTGTGATTGGAAAATATTAGAATAAAATGGGAGCAATTTATTGTCCAGATCAAATTTTCTCTCAGCAGGATTAAAACTGCCACAGCAGTAAAGAGTTTACAAACTCACTAAAGAACTGTAATAACTTCCCTTCTCACTGCCGGGTCAAGGAAAGGTAATACATGTTTCCAATCAGCTTTGAATTGAACTCAAATTGTAGGGTTTATTTCACTTTAATCCATATGTGAGTTCACGTTAAAGGTAAGAGAAATCACAGGACTGCAAATATGGAGTAGAGTTAATTAAATTCGGCGGCTCCCTTTGGAAGAAGCCCTGGCTCTGCTTGTGTGTGAAGGCTTCCAGGGTGCTCCTGCTCCTGAGGGCAAAACCAATTGGGAAGTGGCTAAAAGGGTGCAGCAAGGACAACAGCAGATGAACTGACAGGGAAGAAGTACATTGAGAAAAATCTTGCAACACTTGGGAAATACATCGTTTTGCTGAGCTGTAAATGCCTAACCCCTTCCCCACTCCCCCGCCCCAAATAAAAAAAGCTTTCTTCTTTCCCCTTTTTCTCTCTGCCCCAGAAATAAGCAGCTATAGCTCCTCAGGCACTGGGGGACTTGGCGGAAGCATGGCATGTTCTCAGCTCAGACCCAGATGAGGTCTTTCTCCAAGCCAGTCACCACTGCAAATGCTGCTTTTAGGAATGATAAACATTTATTAGCCTTCCTTCTCTGTTTCCCACTTACTGTGGGAATTGGGTTTGGTTTTTTTTCGATTTCTGGTTTTCTGTCCAATCTCATTTTAAATGTGTTCTGGAAAAGAGCTTCAGCTAAGTGGGAGAGGGTATTCATGTGCTTGCAGTTAAGTCTTCATTTCACCGCCTTGCAGAACTGGGACCTGAGCTCCGGCCACTTTTCAGGATCAGGTGCACTAAGCCCTTGCTTATCCTTTTGTCAGGTCTCATTCAGAGACACTGTGCAAACCTCAGCCCCTGGCCGCATGCACCTGGAAGGAGATTCAGCTTGAAGCCAGAAATGTGTATTTAATGTTTCTTTTTCTTCCTTTTCTTCCACATCTGAGATGAAGTCTTGGAGCATCTCCAATATTATTGACAGCAGTGTTCGGTGCAAGTCAAAATGGAACAGGTTGCCCAGGGAGGTGACAGATGCCACATACCTGGGAACATTCAAGGAGAGTTTGGATGGGGCTCTGAGCAACCTGATGTAGTTGAAGGCTCATTGCAGGACACTTGGACTAGATGACCTTTAAAGGTCCCTTCAAACTCAAACTATTTTGTGAGTCTATGATTCTGTGACAGCTGTGGCTCAAAATTTTCACATCACTGGGGACATGTTAGATGCAGGACCTGGGGATGAGAGATTGCTGGTTACTGCAGGGAAGGTGACACATTTTTGGTTCTGCATGTGGGCATGCAGCCATGTCCTTATCATTGTGCCAGGCTGATCAACAAACCTCAGGAAAATGTGTTTTGTATGTATTTTGTTGAATGGTGGATTTCAGTCACTGTGAATGGTTTGGAAAGTTGAGTGTTCACCAAAGCACCCAACAGAAAGAGCTCTCTCAATGCTCTGGGTTCTGGTTGTTGATTCTTCTGTCTGGAGTCCCTGCACCCAGGGAAACAAAATTTTCTTCCCATGTGAATCTGGCAGTGAAAGGGTTTTCTGTCTAAAAATGAATCGTGTTTCTCAACGAATTGCATGACATGTGTGAAGTTCTGGAAAAGCAAACCTTCCTCAAGAACTAAAATGTGACATTTTAAAAATATGAATTTAAAAATATTGCACCATGCATTCATTTCGCCTCATGCAATAAAATCAACGTCTTCCTTAAACAATTTCATTATTCTTAAACTTCCCACAGAATATCAGTGAAAATGCAAGTCATTTAAGCATCAAATGTCAGATTTAGTATCTCCTGAAAGTTTTCTTCATAGCTTTAACAGGCCTCAGATCAAGGTCTGCAAGATCATCTACTGGGATGCCAATGGCAACTGGCCTTTCTAGATAGACTTGGAGCTTCACCTCCTGCAAAAACTCATCCACTCAACAAAGGAGTGCTTCAGACTTTGCTGAGAAGAGCTGGGTTTGTGCCATGGAGTTCTCCAGTTTGTCATAACCATTTTAATAGCAAATTCTCATTTTCCTGTATTTCTCTGCTCAGGTGCTTGCAAGAGTACTTGAAAGTTACTTGTCTTCAAGGGCACAGATCTATGAGGAGGCTGTTTTCACAGATGTGCCCAAGAACCTTTCCCATTTCTCATACTAGCTACTTAATTTTCCCTCTATAGAGAAATGTCCTTGGCTACTCCGAGCTTCTGTTTCCTGAAGTTTCCTTGTTTGCCAACTCAGATGCTCAAGTGCTCAGTTCTCAGTGCCTAGAGGTGATTTCAAAGTGGTTTACTGTGATTCTTCTCCTTATATAAACACTTCAGAATTACTTCAGCAAACTGAAATACTTGTACATCAGCAAAACAGCTTTTGATGATGATTATCTTGTGTTCTGTGCATCCAAGTACCTTTGACTCAGATGGTGTTCTTTTATATAACAAACTTTTATCTCTTAGTAACTTCCTGACTGCAAATTCAAGTTTTCTTTTGGGCAAATTTGGAGATACAAGCACAGTCCTGTTTTCTCTGTTAACACTCAAGTGTTTTAAAACAGTTCTTTTCTTGTAAATTCCCATCTCAGACCTGGCGAGTTTTTTATATTGCTTTGGTTTGTAGCATTGTCCACTCATGGAAACAAAGCTCGTTCAGGTCTTGCTAGTCTATCTTTTATTATCACATACAATTTTTGGTTTTTTACATCCATCACATTTCTTTAGCTGCATTCATCTATCAGCCCAGGATTGAGGCAAATCAGTTCCAGCTTTGAAGCAAGAAGACTCTTTTGTGAAAACATCCATAAATACATCCATCCTACTTGGACTCCATAAACATGCAGTTCACCACCTCACTGCAATCCCAGTCTCTTTCTTTATGCTGGTGACTTTCCTTGGTCACATTTCTGAGGTCAAATACCAGGAAAAGGTTAATATCAAAAGATACAAGGCAAGAAGGCTGACTCCGTATCATTCAGCCTGAATCTGTATGTGCTCTTGCAATGAACAGATCATTAACTTTTGCAATGCAGCTGCTGAGAGATGTCTTGAAATACTTCAGCTCTCCAGTCGGGGTGATAGCAGCTCATTAAAGCACAGCATCTGAGCCCTCTGTTCAAAGAGGGTTTGGAGATCATTGCTGTTTCTCCCTTCTATTACCACAGAACCAGGAAGGAAATAGAGCTTGGCTGATATTTTATGTCCTTGTGCAGAATGTGGTGACCTCAGAGTTGAGGCACTTGCACAGACATCCCTGTCCTGTAAAAAAGCAATCAAGGGTTCACTACCCAACACAGGAACCTCAGTGCCCACTGGGTTAAACTGGAAATGGACTTTCTTCTGGGAGCTGCATTAGGAAGATAAATCTGTAAGAGATACTTGATATTCTGTAACAAACTGAGATTTACATTTAAACTACAAAAATCCATCCTTTTTCTTCCTTCTGCCCCACCATTGCTGCACCCGAGGCACTGCTCCTGAACAAGTCTTTTCACATCAGTCTCACATCCAGCAAAGCCACATGAAGAGCTGATGAAAGTCCACTTTACGAGCTGATTATAAGTTTTGTCATTACTCTGAGCTGAAGATGTTCATATTTGTGGCATATGTTTAATCCAAGAATTTTTATAGATAAGAGTTAGATGCCGATGTCTGCGGTGCTTGTTCCTGAGCTGCTCCATTGCTCCTGTCAGTGGTCCCACATTTGTGCATGCAGTGGCTTTTCCCTGTCACTGGGTATGAGCAACAGGCAGATGGTGATTTTAGAGGAGATTTGTGTAATACTCATGATGAGTTCCTGGAGGCAAAACCTAAGAGGAAAATCCAGCTATTCCATGCAGAAATATGTCAGGACAGTGTATGCATCCAGTGAGTCAAATAAAGACAGTGAACATCCTTCCCTGGGGCATCTGCAGGAGAGGAATTCAGCCTTGTTCCTTCTCAAGAGTTTGAATAATCTGGGATGCGGCACATCATCTTGGGCACAGCTACCAGTTGCCAGTGCTCAGGGATGTGAGTGCAGTCCTTTGTCTCCAAGGTGTCCATGCTGCAGTTCCTGGGGAATGAACAGCTCGGGGTGCAAGGGGAGACCTCACAGCCTGCAGCTGCCCCCTCCTTAAGCTGAATTTCATGCAGAGCTCTGCGATCAGCACAGCTGCCATTAGGTTTCTGGCTGAAATTCCAGGTCTGGAGCAGAGCTTGCAAAGCTTTAACCATTTCATGACCTGGGTAATAAGGAGAGGGAGGGGAAGAGGGAGGTCCTCCCTGCAGGGACCTGTAGCAGCAGAGGGCATTGGAGGGGCTCAGGCCAAAATCCATGGTGACTAGGGGAGTAGGTGAGAGGGCATCCTGATCACAGCCCTGCTTTCTGAAACGTGCTTCCTCTCATTTGGTCCATCAGGTTTATAAAACTCGCAGGCAAGCTGCAAAGACCATCTGTTTTCCAGGGACTTCAGGGACGAGTGGAGCAGGGAGGAGGAGGTGGCTTAAGGGGTAATTGAAGGTCTTGCAAGTGCATCTGGTTTTCTTTGAGGGAAGAGTGGTTTTAGGCAGGCTCTTTGTCTACAGCTACAGATTATAAGTGATGTGATATATTTTAATTAATTGTGGAGTGGTTGGAGGACTTGGTAAGACCTGACGAGGCTCATTTCACAGACTGTGCAAAGATATGCTGCTTCTGCTGCAGCTGCAACACAGGTCTGTCAGAAACAAGGAGGGAGAGCATAGCCAGGAGAACAGCACAAAGCTTGCCTGGGCACCAGGGAACTTGCCTTGAGTTGGACTTTTGCCTTAGACAGGATTTCTTCTGACTTAGATTCCCTCCCTTCCATGCTCCCAGGCTGACATGGTTAGAAGGAAGTAGAGCAAAAACAGTCTAAAAGCAGAAAAGGTGATGAAGTGCTGAGTGGGAGGGGCTGTAATGGACAGAGGGAACCTAAACCCCAACGAAATTATGACTTCAGAGGTTTACTTTTTTCTATGTAGTTTGATGAGACTATTGCCTTACAGAAGGTTGAAAACATATATTGCATTAATTTTCATTGCATTTCGTCTGGAGTGACTTGAAATATGTTTATGTAACCAACCAAACTCATTCTTAACTATCACTGCTACACATTCAGCAAGAATTTGTAGGCAGTGTTAGAAGTATGCATATCCTCACCTGTTATTTGTGCCGAAAGCCTTTGTCCTGGAAAAAGTATTGCACTTCCTAATGCTCACCCACAGCACTGTAAGTCAGGAGCTGGGATGAGCACACATGCATCCTCTCCTGCACTGGCCATCATGGTCTGGGAATGTTTATTTTTATGGGAAAGAGCTACTTCTCCTGTCTTGATCCCTCAGTCAACTGGAATAGATTTGCTTTGGTCCCTAGGTGGAAAGATCTGAGAGTGGAGCAGATGCTGTGGCATATTTCCAGAGTGAGCAGTGGTCCTAGGCAGAAGCAGGAATCCTGAACCAAGCAGTGGATTGTGCAGACAGAAACATCCCTGCCACAAACAGGCTGTGGCCGTGTCAGAGGGCTCCCTGTAGATGCCCTGCATCCTGCACGTGGTGCTGAGGGCTGGGGAGCAGCTGGGCCCTGCTCTTGGTGGGCCTTGCAGCCCTCCTGGCATCCTGCTGGAGTGTGGCGAGAAGCTCTCAGTAGGGCCTGGAGTCTCCTCTGCAGCCCAACCTTGTGCTTGTGCTGCTTGTTCTTCATTTCCTGCAGTACCTCCTGTGTCTGGGACATGAAATGGAGCTGACCAACTGATTGAAGAAGATCACAGCTAATGAAGCAAACTGTGGCTCAGCTGAGAAGGAGATCCAGCCTGCAAAGGGAACATCAAAGATGTGGTTCTCATTGTTTTTATTTGATTGCACTGGGCAGAGAGAGGGAAAATCTGCTCTCAAGGAAACTGGAGCAGCTCCTCTGAAGTCTGCTCATTCCAAATTTACCTTGATAAATTTGAGAGCCAAAACTGGCCTGAAGTATTTATGAAAATTTATTAAGGCTTTGAGACAGATTGTGCTTTTCTTGAATATGTGGAAGGAAGGGAGCAGGAATTTCCCTCCCTTAAGGTACTTAAACATAGTATTGGAGAACAGAAAAGACAAGGAAGTGATGGAGATGACAAATAATTCCTCTGATGCTGCCTGGCCTTTTGACTGCTCTTTGGCTATACCAATGTCCTGACAGGAAAATCACAGCAGCTCTGCACTCCTCACTCCTTGCTCCCAGTGGAAACACCCTGGGGACAATAATGCCTTTCTCCAAACCAACGTGTTAAATAACTGTGTTCTCTGTCGTATCTGGAGGCTCCTGCATGGGGAGCTGTGGGGTGTCAGCCTGCAGCACCCACTGGGATGCACTTGGCTCCACAAATGCTGCAGGCAGCAGGATCTCCATTTCTGTGGGGTGAGTTTTGAAATCCCTAAGGTTAAGCTGAGCTGTAAGACTGCAAGAAAACATTATCTATCCACACAGGAAAGCCACAGAGGGGCCTGCACACTCTGCTTGGAGCTGGGGCACACTGTTCAATTAAAAATAGGCACTGAGTTAGTTTTGCTAAGAGATTTAACATTCTCTGTACAGTGCTGATTTAGTTCCTGAGGAGTAAGTAACATAACACATGCTACTCTCCTATTTCATGGTAATCCTCACCCTTTGTTGTCAGAATACAAGCCAAAGGTGCATATTTTTCAAGGAATTGTTTGAATTACTTTCCTCATCCTGATTGCTTTTCTTCACTTTTTCCTTCATCAGCCATCCTTTGGGTATTAACCTTGTATTTATGCTCACATTAACCAGGGGTCAGCATCAGAAAATGCTCTTGCTCTTGCTTTTGCTTAGCCACCTGGAGAAACAGAGAAGGGAGACAGTACCAGACATACACTAATTTCTAACATGTGTTTCCTGCCAGTGCTGGCCTCGGCAGCTCAACCACATGTCACCCCGGGAATAATTGCTGTTTGAGTACAGTCTGTGGGTTTGCACGAGCCTGAGAAAGCTCTGCCATGGAGTGAGTGTCCTGCT
>NW_008237902.1:1569325-1594572 GCF_000691975.1 Corvus brachyrhynchos | reverse complement strand
GAACCTCAGCAGGCTGAGGGCAAGAAGGAGGCAGGCTGGGTAGAGACGTCACAGTAATTGGTGATGTGCAAAAGATTCAGTTTGGATTCATCTGAGCTGCTTATGTAAGATGGTTGAATAATAAAAGGAAACAGCTGCAAATTGGGATGAATGTTTCTATCTGGGATAACCTCCCCCCTCTGTTTGAATATTAAAAGTGAAGCCTGGTAGGCTGAGCTTTCTGCTGTCCACGCTATTTCCAAAACATCCAGCAGCATAAGAAAACCCAGGTTTGGGTTGCTTTTGTGGTTTTTCTGGACACATGAGGTTGGGCTTGACTTTTGTCTCGTGCTGTGCCCTGGGATGGGCTGGAGCTGTGGTGTGTCCCTGGCTTGGAGCAGCCACGTCTTTTGATGCCAATGGCCTCATTCAGCTCAGGTGGTGCAGGCACCTGACCCTCAGTAGCTGCACAGAGTGCCCGGGGGTTTGGTGACCTGGAAAAGAGGATGTTAAGGAGTGAGATAATTTTGTGACTATTTATTTAACTTTTGTCTGCAAGTAGATAAATGATATCTCATCTATGAAAGCCACGTATGTCTGACACCTTCTCTGCATGTCTGTAATTTTCATTGCTATATGGCATAACCCCAACACTTAGATGGAGTGGGACTTTTCCAAAGTGTTTTGCTTTGGCACATCTTTTTCCCTCACTGAAGCAGATGGAAATTTTGCTGTTGATTTCAGTATGAACAGAGTTTCAGTCTGGAAAACCCAGCAGTCTCCTGTGGCAATTGGGTCATGGCACGTGATGGGAGCTGTTCTGTGCCTGCCTAGGGAGGGACATATTTAAGGATGAGGCCAGTTCAGACTCACTGCGAGTCCCAATGACTTCAGAGCTGAACCTGGCCAGGAGCACTTCTCACAGCTGAAACCATATTCCTCATAATTTTGGAAAGGAGAATGCTGTGGAAACTTTTTGCTATTTGGAAATTAAGACAGAGCAGCCCCAATCAGCCCCTGATTTCTCATGGAAGTGAGTTTCCTAATGCTTGTGTCCCTCCCTGTACCTGCCCTCTCCTACTTCTCTTACCCTCCTGTAACTTGTGAATCTATTGATCAATTTTATACAAATTGAGCAAACGATAAGAAAGCTCTGAGATACTGAAATGTTAAATGTTTATGAGGTCTGTTTATACCGGCTGAGAAACATTACAGCACCAGCTTACGCAGATGACACTCTGGAGTCCCCATATGTGATCAACCCCAGAAAAGACTGCTCCTGTTTCACCTTTAAAATCAATCACCAGAAAAAAAGCAGAGAGATGCAGGCTTTATTAGTTTTGCTGTTCACAGACTAAATCACTGTGCTAAACCTCATGAAGAAGTTAATATTCTCAGTTCTAGCTTTCTGCAGGGGTGGGGGCAAGGTGTACAACAGTGGGAATCTGGTTTCTTCTAGGGGCTCTGCCAGATTCCTGGTCTGTAATGCCAGAACCTTTTCCTATGCCAAGCTAGGAAGCTGATGCTTTTGGATTCATCCTTTGCAGTAACAGCAACTCCTCACACAAGGGATGCAGCTCCTGGTGAGCCCTTGCCTGCCCCCAGAGCTCTCTTCATGCCCATGGTTCCTGCTGGAAACTTACTGTGAGGACAAGGAAAACCTAGGGCTGAACTTCTGGAGCTCTGTAGCGGGAACCAGCCTTGCCAGCTTTTCCATTATGCTATTATTATATCGTCTCTTATTTCAGTAGATGTGAAACCTAAAAGGTAAAAGGATTCTGTTGGAAATGTGGTATTGGAGGGAAGCCCTTCCCCACCCAGCTCTGCTTACCAGGCCTCGGAGCAGAAGGGATCACAATTCACTTCTGACTCTGTTTTTTCCATGCAGTAATTCCCAAAGAAGTGTCCCTTCTTTAAGATGTCTTTCTTGCTTTTGGAATTTCACTGCTCCTTGCCTCACTCCTGGGACCATGAAACCAGTTTGTGGCTTTTCATTTTCCTAAGTTGAGTTTCAGCCAGTGCTGCTCATGGGGCTTTCCAAAGGTAGCCGAGGTGTGAGTTCTGCTGCGGCTCCATCCCAGCTGCCATAACACCATTCCTTCCCTGTCACTCCCTTTTTCTGGGGTTGGGTGTTTGGAGGACTGAAGGAACAAGAGACGTAGATTGGGAGGAGACCTCAAGCCCATCAGGTCTGTTCACACTTTCCATGAGCTTTCTGGGCTTGCCCAACCAGTCTGGCTCCCAGAACAGCTTTTTCTTCCCCTGTTTCAATAAGCTGGGAGCTGCAGCCATTTCCTTTGATTTTGTTGGAATTATTGTATGTGCTGGGTGCCTCACAGGTGTATAACAATCCTTAAAGGCCAATTCTTGTGCAGTTTCCTTCACCAGCAGATCTCCACGTGCTCTGCAAAAAGGGTGGACATCGCTGCTCTGGTTTTCAGTAGGGAAACTGAGGCATGGAGAAAAAACATGTTTGTTTCAGAAAACATGTAGATGTGGCACCTGGGGACATGGTTTAGTGGTGGGCTTGGGAGTGCTGGTTAAAGGCTGGACTCAATGATCTCAGAACCTTCCAACCTAAACAATTTTGTGATTCTAGGCAGAGGCTGACCTGGGAAGAAAAGCACGGTCTCCTGTATGCTGATGGCGAACATCTCTCAAGCCACACTGCATGGCGTGTATGAATGTTCCCTGCTGGAATTCCCAAGCCTCCTCTGTGTGGCGACATGGAGCTGGCAAGGCTGGCTCGATTCACCTTGTGCCCAGGGCTTGCTGCTCACTGAAGTCCTCAGCCACTTTTTAAATGCTGTCTGTCAGTCTTTCTTCATGGGCCGCCAAGCAGGGGTTTCTCATGTTGGGTCAATTCTTGATTGACAAGGTTTAACAGGACCTGGGTTATCAGCCAGAAATAAGGCTTTGCTTTTAGCAGGAGCAGGTGCCCCATCCATGACTGCAGTGACAGGGACACACAGGACTGGCACAGGCTGGGGATGGTGGTGGGAGGCTGGGCAAAGGCAGCAAAATACAGCCAAAATCCTTGGTCTTTTCACCTGCAGGACTATTAAGGCACAGCCTGAGCCCAGGTTGTGCTGCTCACTGACCTAGGGAAGGACTGATACAGCCACACAGCTGCATGTTCCTCTCATGGGGTTAAGTCAGGATTTTAAACCCCTCATTTCAAGCCATGTGAATATGTAACCTACAGTTACTCTTTTACATCCCGGCTTCTGTCTGTGATATGGGAACATCGTTTATCACTTCCACAGTGCTCTGGTTTTGCATGAACCCCCTGCACTTCAGCTGAGCCTTTTTCTGAGGAACAGGTTACCCAGTCCAGGCTGTCCCTGGGACTGTGATGGCTCCTGGGGCAGCTCTAGCTCTGCGTGTCTCCAGCTCTCCAGCACTAGGGTTTTATTCCATTTGCATTCCTCCCTGACTCAGCCTTTAAAAATCTTCCTTGCTACTGCACTGTGAATGGGTGAGATGACTGCATTTTACTCTAGTTCTCTTTTCATGTTGCATCTTGTTTTCATAACCAAATAAAATATCTGCTGCCACAAGCATCTTCTTTGGGGACACCGTGTTGTGTCCCCTCAGTGATACCCATGCCTTTCTCTGGGTGTGGACAGACAGCTTTGTTGTCCTGGCTTTTGTCTCACCTCCTCAGGCTGACCCCAGTAATGAGAAGTTAATTATTCCCAGAGGCAAAATGTGGGGTCAAAACTGCTGCTCCCCCCAGGTGTGACATGGCCATGACTGTCACCCCACAGAGCCATGGGGCGATGCCAGCAGGCAGGTCTGTGGTGGTGCAGCTGGGGCTGCCGTCATCTGGTTTTCCTAAAAGAAATATATATATATGTCTATATAGGTATGTATATTTATATTCCTCGGTGTTTACCCAGGAGCAAGGAGATTTCCACTGCTGGAAATTCAGCTCACGCATTCCCCACTGCAGCAATCCAGCGCCGGTCACAGAGGAGCTGGGAGAGGAATGCTTCTTGCTAAAAATAAACACAGGAAGGCTGACTATCAAGACCTTTTTCTGCCTTTCATTGCCAGCTTAAAAGGCTCCAGCTCACATGATCCTTTCCCCCCAGGTGCTGGCAGCTGAGGGATGCTGCTCTCTGGCTCAGGTCGCTGCTTCCCGTGCTGCTGCAGTGCCATCCCCTGCCATCCCCTCTCCCCTTTGGTGGTCCCTGACATCGGGGATGGAGGTAAACACCACTCCCAGTGCTGCTGCGGGGTTCCTTGGGCGAATGGAGCCATGGCAGTGTGTGCCTGTGCTTTGTGCTGCGCCACAGGCCCCAAGATCAGGAGTGCTGAAGTGATGACACAAAACTGGCAGCTGAAACGTCCTCACTCCAGAGGATCTGGGACCTCTGCGCTGTCTTCCTGCACAGCCAAGGGATTTTTGTTTCATTTTTTACTGTAACTACCTTCTGTGGTCCATAAACTATATTGTTTTCATTTAATTCTGGGAACATAATGAATTTCTGTGGGCTTGTTTCCTGTTCAGTGTAATATCTTTGCTAGATGTGAGGTTTATTTCACAAGCTAGTTATAAATTCGTTCAGACTCACAATTGTTTCATCTTGGGAGCAATCAATAAAAAGAAACATGAGGGAGATTTTAGACCCTTCACATCCACTGAAATTCAGGGATGTAAATCTGTCATCTGACTTTTTTTTTTCCCTGAGTGCTGAGTATTGTTGGAAAAATGTTAAACCTCATACTAGTACCTCAGTGTGCCTATGGAATGGCCGGAGTGTGAAATTCTCCCTTCTTTACCCCCAAAAGAGTCTTCAGCATAAAAAAGCTCACTGGGTATTGTGAAGAGGCAATGAAAAACTGCCAAAAATGGAGGGTGTAACAGTGTGAGGGTCTGTTCCTTGGAAAACCACCCTTCATGTCATGCCCTTGCCTCAGCGCAGTCTACTCCGCCTTATCACACTATCAAGTGGATAATATTTGTTTTTTCATCAGTTTCCTGACAACCTGGGATAAAAGCTAACCTCCCTGGAGCTAATCTGCAGCTGGCCTTTCTGTGCCTCCTAGCAGAAATACCCAGACTAAAGCTGACATCTGGCTATCAGCAAATAGATTTAGAGCAGCAGATATAGATTTAATTTTCTAGATTTATCCCCTTTATTTTTTTGCCAATAGTGAGAACCTGAGGAGCTGCTGATCACTCTTTTGAAAAGCTTGCCAAAAAAAAAAGCCTAATTTCTCTTCTCACTTGTGCAGGCCAGTTGCAGATTGCTGGTGGTGTCAGTCTGGCATAAATGAAAACAAAATCAGGCGCAGGCTCCCGAGGTCACCAAGAGCCACTTGGGGGACTCCCTGGCATCCTGGTGTTTTTAGACTCAGCCTGGGGATGCTGCTTGTGCCATCAGGTGCTGCTCAAGGGGGAATAAAACTATTGTAATCCAGCCCACTTCTCTTATGGCCATGCAAGTCATTGGTTTTCTCCTCAGCATTATGTTTCTAAAGCAGTTCACAGTCCTTTTATCCATGCAGATGTGTCTTATGTGTCAGTGGGCTGGGCTGGTGCTCGGGTACAACCATCTGGAGGCACATGGGCACTCGGGGCAGGAGCCTGGAGCTGGGAGGCAGCAGAAGCAGCCCCACAAATCCCCTGCAGATTTGCAGCACCCCATTCACTGCCCACAGGCTCCCCTTGTTGCCATAGGACCCACTGTGGTGCTGAGAGTTCCATTTTTCTTGTTGCATTCACACAGAGCTGCTAATAAATCGGAATTGCATTGAGCCTGGGCTGAATTTTATTTTGTTTGAAGGCCAGACCCCAGAAAGCCTTTTTTTCCCCTGGAGGTTGTTTTGCTCTGGATTTGAGACAGTCATGGAGTGTGAAACAGCAACAACAGCCTGAGAAGTCGCTGTTCCCACTGCCTTGAGATGCTGTGATGACCAAGTGCTCTTCATCCATTCCAGTGCAGACTGAACTAAAGTCACATGGACCATTATTGATGCGGATGATTCGGTGGGTGAGGAGTTAATTTCATTTACAAGAGCAAATTCTACATCTAGTGTATTGCCAGCCCTGAGATGCTTTAGTAATAAACCAGGTCTTGCCACTGAATTTAGGAATAATTTAGGACCTGGTGTCGTTACTCAAAAGTAGAAAATTCTTTTAGCAGCAGATGAATGAATTTGTTTTGATTTTGTATGTTTTTACTGCCTACTTCTCAGCTCAGTTTCAACTTCCCAGCCCTAAGGCTTAGTGATGGAGCAGCAATCTAAAGTCACAAGAACCAGGCGAAATGTGGATGTTCAGGGTTCAGTGTCTCTAAAATTTCCCAGCTCAGTTGTGCGGACAGCCTTAGGGGGTTTAGCTGAAATACAAAAAGAAAGGCTAGAGATATAAACCCCAATATTTAGCATCGGCTTTCTACCTCCTCAAGATCTTTCCTCCTCTGTGCTCACTCCTTCAGTGAGGTGCTGGGTGGGCTGAGGCAGAACAAGGCCCAGTGTGACCCCACTGCTGAGAGTGGGGTTCTGAGAAGGTGGAATGGGTGCAAGGGGAAGATGAAGATGGAGCTTCAGGCACAGGGTTTATTCTCCTTTGCCTACAATGTGTGCTCCATCTCCCGTGCTGCTCTGCACCACCAGTGGAATGAGGGATGTCAGTGAGGCCAGGCTGCTCCTGTGTGTGCAAAGACATGGATTTACACCTCTTGTCTGGAGAGCTGTGGAGCAGACAGCCCCACTGAATGTAGATCCAGAATAACTGGGAGTGAGCCTTGGGTGTGAGCACAGATGTGGAATTCAATTCTTTTTTTCTTTTTGTTTGAAGCATTTATGATCTTGAGAGGAAAACTGACAAAAGACTTGCTCCTGATTTTATTTGTGTTGAGGAGATGACCCAGCACACAAGCTGTCACGGAAACTCTGAGGAGCATGAAGCAGAGCTGGCTGCTGGGCTGCATCCCAACATCATCCCTGTGGTCACAAGTGGCTCCCACTGGGGACCTGTCCTGCTGTGGATGGGTGGGTGAGGGGCTGCAGCTCCACTCATCCCACCCAGCTGGCGAAAAGGGGCCTTGTACAGCTGCACGCTCTCCCCTTGGTGCTGCTCCTGCCAGAGAGGTAACAGATTTGCTAGTTTGCTTAGAAGAAGTCCCTGATTAACTGGAGGCAACGGGAACCTCATGTGCCCACACAGGCAGAATTTGTTCTGTAGTAATTTGTGCTCAAATTAAAATCATCAAATAAACAAACTTGTTCCTTTTGGGGAATCCAGAGAAATCAAAAAGCAGTAAGGAAGCTCATTTGGATGAAAATTCAAACCCACCTTTGTGCTCAGCTCTGGCTGTGCTGGCTCACCCTGTTCCATCTGCCAAAAAGGGTTAGAAATGCAAAGTGGATCCCAGGGCTTTGTTCTTCCCAGCAGTAAAGTCCATGAAATAGGTTTTCACCTGATGTTTTTCTACTTCCATTTCCAGATCTGTTCAAGACACACAGGAGGGAAGGTACATGACAAAATCACTGTGGTAACAGACCTGAGGCTGGTTCAGTTGGTGTTTCAGTGGAAATTTGGACTTGAATCCTTATTTCCCACTCTGATGTAAGCTTGTCTTCTGGTTGAGTTTTCTTTGGCATTTGCAGCCTTTTTTCTTTTTTTTTTTTTAGTTTTTCTTATATTTTTGGCCTGTTTTGAGGAGGATTCTTTGTAACCTGAAATCCAAATCCCAGCCCACTGCTCTATGAAGAGGCTCACACTTTGCAATCCAGGGGAGCTGCTGCTCTGCATCACATCTCCTGCCCATGGGCCACCCATGGGCTGCTCCTCCATGAGCATTTAGAGTTTACTCACAGAAAAAGTTCTCCCCACCTGTAATAATTAGCGCTCAATTAATGCCCAGAAGTGCAACAATGGGCACTTTCCCTTGCTATGCCGGTGATGGGCCCTATCCTGTCCCACACACCAGGGTCATGTCTGGCCCTACTGACATCATGGCAAAATCCTCATCCCCTGCGTGTATTTCATCCCCACTTTAATTTCTTACTATTTCTCATCCAATCCATTAATTTATTAATCTTCTTTATTCCCACTTCTCTTCTGCCCCTCAGTATGTTTGTTTTATGCATTTATGCCCCTGATCTGGTTGTGCAAATGACTCTTCTGTTTATAGCAGGTCCACAGTAAACCTGCTATAAACCATCAAACCTCCAGGTGAGGACATAGAAGCTTTGTATGGCAGCAGGAAATTCAGGTTCTTTTTCCCTCTCTCAGTGTCTGCCTCATTTATATCTCCAAATTTGTGATCTTGCCTTGAAAAAATCTGTAATGACTCATTGCCTCTCCTGGATCTACTGTCTATAACACAGTTAGTTATAACCAGTTAATTAACTGGAAAGTCTAATTACTTAAAATTCAGTCCTTTCCTGGGATTTTGCTGTTGCAGGAGAATGCCAAATAATAACTAAGCTTTTCAATATACCCCTGTTTTATTTTTCTTGGGGAACATACAAAAGTTATGTGTAAATATTTCTTTCTCCAGCAAGCTCACTTTATTATCCCTTTTCCTTTAGCTTTCATTAAAAACTGCTCCCTCCCCTTCTTTAGTTTGAACATATAAATAAATAATGCTTGATTCAAACAACTTCAGCCATAAAAACCTCCTTGAAAAGAAACTCCGGCAACTACCACATCTGGAATAATAGTCAACATATTTTAGAAAGAGACCTCATTTTTCTCACACAGGATACTAAATCATGATGGCTACATGTGCCAAAAATAACACAGTGGGATATGACTATGGGAGGACGTGAACCTATAATGAGGTTCAATAAAGTACTAATCTTATGGGGTAATGCAATCTGGTTTGCTTTTGCTTAAAGAAAAACCTCTGTGTGTGTGTGTGTGTGTGTGTGTGTTCATACACACTGGTGTGCCCACAACATTGCTGCCTCCACACCTTTCAGATTAGGGCCATGCATGGGGATGGGCAGCCCCAAGCTTGCAGAAAGGTTGGTGTTGGGGTTCAGGGAGCCACAGAGCCTAGAGCTTCAGGGACAATGGAGCTGGAAAAGGCATTGCCAGGGCATCATGGCAGGGCCTCAGCATTGTTGACACTACCCTGTGTTAACGTGGGCCACCTCTGGAGATGGGGATCTCAGCAATAACACAAGATGCCATGAGGGTTATGGTTAGGGTTACAGTTGAGAGAGTCAAAGAGCCTACAGCTCCAGGAGCACTGGGGGTGGAAAAGGCATCGCAAGGCTATCCTGGCAGGACCCCATCATTGCTGCTCCTACATCTTTCTGATCTGCACCAGCTGTGGTAATGGGGACCTGAGCCCCAAACGCCAAGCTGCCATTAGGCTTAGGGTTAGGTTCAGAGTGTTTAATCCAGATTCTGGTGTCTTTTCAAACTCTTTTCACTGTTCTGCAGTGCAAATAAATCTTTCAAAGCTCACTAGCTCTTTCCCAAATTAGCCTTATTCCAAGAATGATTCCACCTGCCCTATCATTTCAGTGGAAGGAAATCCAATGGGACAATGTACTTTTGTAAGAGAGCAAGAGCTTTACCATCTACTGAGCATCTCCAGAGGTGCTCAGTAGTTCAGCACATTTTCTCCAGGTTTGCCATTATCCCTTTTCCTCCAGTTCATCTCCAGTTAGAAGGGGATACCCTAACTATGGGACTGGATTTTAAAATAATCCCTGATTATTTTAAATAATAATTGGTAATGGGACACAGATGAAGATGACAAAAGGAAGGAGAAATAGAGGAAAAAACTAACCAAAGAACAACTCTGAATTGCAGAAAACTCCTTCTAATGCTGAAAACCCATAGCCTGAAGTTGTTAAAGGGAAAGGGATAAAGTCTATTCCTTCAGGTGTTTTTTCTCTCTGTAGAGGAGGAAGACTGGCAGGAGGGGTTGTGTGCCCACTAAGAGGAGACAGGGTTTTTCCCCTTTTTTCTGGAAACTTATTTCCCTAGTAATATCCTCCACCAGCTTTATCTCCAGCATCCAGGGTCCAGCTGTGCAGTGGGCAGCATCTCTGGCCTGGAAAAGTGGTGCCAAGGTGGTTGCACACAAACCCAGGATAGAGGATCCCACCTTCCTCTTCCTCCCCTTCCCTTGCAGTTCTTGCAATCCCAATGGAGGAGGCACTCTACTTCTTTACTTCCAGCTGATGTGAAAACAGTAAAATAGCTTGGCCAGGGCCCCAAATCTCTGGAGCCTCATTTAATGCATTAGTGGACATTTTAATCCCACACCATTCTTCCTTCCCTTCTTCAACTTTATCTGCAGGACACTGGTAGAAAATACATTCAGCACTTGGGTTTCTTGTGACACAAGAAGAGCATGACACATGGATACTTTGGCTCGGGGAATGCTGTCCCGGGTGGCTTTTATCAAACATAACATTTCCCCAGACATCTTGATCACCAATACAGTGCCAGCCCCTCTGAGCACCCAATTTACTATGCTGTAAATAAATCTAACTTCAACCGATAGATTTTTTGCCATGTAATCAGTCTGCTTTCATAAAAATTCCCTTCTCTTGCCATTCATTCACATGTGCCTTACAAATGTGCACACTGTATTGAATCAGATGTGTGGGAAATATATATTTTTTCCATATGGATCACAATATGCCATAAAAGGTTTTCCCCTGCCCCCCTCTCCCCTCCTCACAGTCTCTTGAGGACATATATCATAACAATTGAAATCTGATGAGAAAATGAAAAAAATGCTTGGTGTTCGTACCTTCCAAGTAGTTTTCCAGAGTCCTGCTGCTGAAAGGGACATAAATCATCAGCAGCACTCAAATAATGTTGTTACCTGAATATACAAAACAAAACACAACTTGTTTCTTGCTACTGGAAAGAGGAAAGTACCGCAGCCAAAAAAATGCCTTCAAATTGTCAGTCAGGCTATATTTAGCTGGAGAAGTTATCTGTGCTAGAAGGGATGGTAGCCAAAAAAAGGGGTGCAGCCCATTGCAGGCATCTACCTGGCATGAGGAAGGAAAGCTGGAACATTCCGGTGCTTTTCTAACCTGGATGATGTCCAAACGGGTGCTTACCCAAATCAGCAGCACTCAACCCTGGATGGACTTCCAGACATGCTGGTTCACTGGCAGCATCCCATGGGATAAAGCAGGGGCGAGTCCCCTGTCAGTAGCTGCAGAGGGCACACAAGGTACTCGGTCTGCCTGCTGCTGTCGGATTCTCTCTGAACCCTGGCACCAAGGAGAAGGGGACAGAGCAGCCAGCAGGACCCTTCTTCAGACTCATCGAACCTCCAAGGTGACAGCACTGAAGTTTTCCTGCAAGATCCTCCTAGCACTTGTCTGGACTAACCTGTCCTCTTGCCAGAATAAAACTAGTAAACCCAAAAGAAGTGAACCAGTAAGAAGTCTTTCACTAAGATTTCTCTTTTTTTTAAAATGTTATCTTTGTAACTGGAACATCTGAAAATGACAAACTGTCTCTGGATAGCTCTGCAGACAGAAAAATAGATGACAACTGTTATGAAAACATCATCCAAATCACTCACTTCCTGCCCCAAATTTTGAAGATATACTATGAATCAAAAACCAAAATGCCTTGAAAATATCCATCAGGTTACTGTATTTAAGGAATACTTTCCCAGAAACTACGCTCTGATCCAGGATATGCTGTCAGCTGGAAAAGAGGATAAAACCTGGCACTGAGTTATAATTTGTGAGTGACAGCAGCGTGCTCTGTGCAGCACCTCTGCTTTCCATCACACGCAGGTTTAGCATCCCTTGCTCCTGAATCTGTCCCCTCCAGCAAACACAGAGACACTGACTGGTTCAGGGTCTTGTTCTTATTTGGACAAAATCAGCAGCAGGACTGCAAATAAAATTTGTGTCTCCTGATCCCATCCTGCTAACTAGCTGCCTGTTCTTCCTCTGACATGGTGCAGAGCAGAAGAGAGGAAAATCAGTCTCCTTCCAGCAACCTACGGGTACCTCATGGCATCTCCTCTCCCCACTGTGAGCCACCTGCATCACCTTAGGGTGGCTCTTGAGAAGGAACAGGGTTTGTGCACGAGCAGGAGGATAAGGTGGCTTTCCTACGCCGCAGTAACTACTCCCAGCTTTCTGGCTCCATCTTCTGGAAGTGAGACAAAGTAGAGATTTCTCAAAGCCTGAGCTTGTATAAAGAGTTTATAACAACGCCCTACAATCTAGGCCCTGCAATATATCTGGCACAAATAAATCCCTTTCATGACATATGAAACTTGTAATTAATGTCTGCAAAATGCCTCTGCAAGAAAAGGAAAATATGAAAAGAGGACATGGCAGTGTTTAAGTGAAAGCCAAGCTGCAGGCAAGGAGCAGGAGATGAAGAATTTCAGGGCTAAACTGTGTAGAGTGACTATTTTTTTGATCGATCTGACAACAAAGCCTACAAAGAAACAGCATTTTCTGTATCCTTTTTAAGTCATTCTCCAATTGGTATGGGATGATGGGAGATCCAAAGCATAAAAGCACTGTGGTCACTCAGTGGCCTTTCAGTTAGAAAAAAAA
The DNA here is from genome assembly GCF_000691975.1 of Corvus brachyrhynchos. NCBI lineage: Eukaryota > Metazoa > Chordata > Aves > Passeriformes > Corvidae > Corvus > Corvus brachyrhynchos. The sequence goes on along the minus strand of NW_008237902.1, from coordinate 1,582,062 downwards.
AAGAAGAGAATGAGAGATTATTTCAGAGAGATTATTTCAGAGCTTGGCTGAGTGTCCTCAGCATGTGCAGGATGGGGCATCCCAAGTGCAAAAATCATCTGCCCAGGGTTTGTGGTGACATTTCCCCACCCAGTGTCGGGATGCTGCCTGAGGGATACAGAATGATCCATCTAGGATGCAGTAGATTTTCCACAGCTTTGTGCTCAGTGTCTGCCAAGCAGACTCCCCCTCCACTGGATGAATTTTGTTTTATGCTGCCAAATTTAGGTTCCTGTGCTTGGGCTCCCTTTGTCCATGGGTGCTGCTGCTGTGGTTATGTCTGGCAGACACTTGCCTGGGATGCTGCAGGTCTGGTGTACACAGAGGGCAGTCAAGCACAGGCCCCAGGAGCACAGGTTTAAAAGTTTCTCATTGCTCTTTTTTTCTGGGGGTGCATTTTTCCTGCAAACCCTAAGCCCTGCAGATTCTCTTAGAGGTACTAATTAATTTCCTGTAACTACTGTAATTGCACAAGAGCATCTTTGCCCCTCTCAGAACTGCAGTGCCATACACAACCTGCCTCAGCAAAAAGGAGTTTTTGTAGAGTCACAGAATGCTTTGCATTGGAAGGGACCTTAAAGATCATCTTGTTCCAAGTCCCCTGCCCTGGGCAGGGACACCTTCCACTATCTGAGGTTGCTTCAAGCCCCATCCAGCCTGGCCTTGAACACTTCCAGGGATGTGGCAGCCACAGCTTCTCTGGGCAACCTGTGCCAGGGCCTCACCATCTTCACAGGGAAGAATTTCCTTCTAGTGTCCAATATAAACCTACTCTCGGTTTAAAGCCATTCCCCCTTGTCCTATCACTGTCTGCCCGTGTAAAAAGTCACTCTCCATCATTTTGTTAAGTTCCCTTTAGGCACTGGAAGGCTCTAAGTCTCCCTGGAACTTTCTCTTCTCCAGGTTGAACAGCCCCAGCTCTCTCAGTCTGTGTCCAGAGCAGAGCTGCTCCAGCCCTCGGAGCATCTCCATGGCCTCCTCTGGACCTGCCCCACGTCCTTCTCATGCTGAGGACCCCAGGCCTGGATGCCGTATTCTGAACTTTTACTTATCTTCACGGGTAGAAGCCGTTTCTCCTCTCGGCTCCAGTTTAGCGTTGTGCCAGAGGGTGGTGCTCGATACAAGCTCTGCCTCCCTCCTCCCGCTGCCGCGGCGATCCCGGGCTGGACCTCGGGGTGGGGCGGAGGGACCGAGGCGGTTCCGCGGGGATGCGCCCGTTCCACCTTCGGCAGCACAAACAACTGCCCGGGATGAGCCATTTGGGGAATATTCCACCTAAACTCACCCTGACTGGAGATCTCTGAGTTTGGTCTTTAAAATCTTTCTAAAGTTTTTACTTAACTTTCTACAGTTTACTTGTCGTGATCTTCTGCCTCACACTAATGAAATTTAAGGATATATTACGTATTAAATATGTTTAGAATTATTATTTCGGGTTTGTAAACTCTTATGTGGTTAAAAAAATAAATAACACAGAATAGTTTGGGTTGAAAGGGAACATAAAGCTCACCTCATTCCAACCCCCCTGTCACAGGCTGGGACACCTGTCACTAGACCAGGTTGCTCGAAGCCCCATCCTGCTTCTGCAGGATCAAAATCTTGAGCAAAGCAGAATAAGTTCAAAGGCAGAAACAATTTTCCAAATTTCTGCTGAGAGAAAGATGGAAGAGGATCTGACTTTTGGGTCCAGCAGCCCTTTATTTCCCTTATCAGCAGCATTTCAGTGTCTCCATGTTCCATCACAGGCAAAAACTTCCTCATGGTCATGCATCCTCATTATACCCATCAGTGTAATTGAGTAGATTATTAATGGTTATCCTATTTAAAAAGCAATTCTTACAGTGGAAAGATTGATGCCCTGAGCAAGCAGCAAAAGACTTCTATAGCTACAGTGTTGTTACTTTAACTAGGCATTGATCCTGTGCCACGTGAAGAGAGTGAAGTGAAGAACATGAGCACTTATGCTCACTGGAAAAGCTGGAGAATTTAATTCTGAAATTCCCAGAGATACACCAAAAATGTGCACAATGAATTCCCAACTGTTTCAAAAGGCTGAGGATACCTAATCCCACAGGCATCTTGTTAGTTTCCAAATATAAATCTGTGCTTTTGGTGTGTGAGTTATGATTTTTAAGTGCTTATTTTGGCAATGTGTGGTGGTGGGATGTTCCAGCTTTGCCTGGAGGCAGGAGAGGGACTCCCTTGGAGATAGGTATAAATGTGAGAGATTTGGCCAAGAACTTCCCGGTAGAAATCTGCTATTCTCTGAAGCAGAACCCTTTAAGGAAAAAGCCAGGAAGCCAATTTGGACATCTGTATGGTTTTTGACTGAAATAATTGTAACCACGGGATAGTGACCTGAGCAAACAGCAAAGCAAACCGCAGATGATCTGATTAGTTTTCTGCTGTGGACATTTTATCTGTATGTTCAACACAGAATGAAAGACCATTCTTCAAAGCCCCCAGCGTCTTTGGGGAAATCTTCTGTCATTAGTCCCCATGGTGATGTCAGTCAAGCCATACCCCAGCTCCCGGGCAGAGAAATCCATACCTTGTCGAGCCAGCCCCCTATGTAGGCGAGGGTGAGTGGCTTTCTGCAGGATGCTGGCAGGAGATATGATTATACTGCTGAGCAGCATTCTCTTGCTGCTGGAAGGCACTTTGAAAGCCTCTCTATCTCTTTCCTTCCTCGCGGATTGAAGATCTTCCTTCTTCTTCTTCTAATGGCATTCCTAGGCAGATTTGGGAGTTTCCTAGTCTTGGAGGGACATAACTTTGTTGCTCTTAAAATGCAAATGAATTTAAACATTAATTTTGGTCATTATGAATAATAAAAAGAGGTGATAAAGTACAAATACTGCTTTTTTATATGTCTTTTCAGGACTTAAAAATCTGAGTTTGATTATAGCAAAGAGTTTTTAGTGTCTCTTAGGTGTGGCAATGTAACCCAGTCCAATGGGATGTGGTTGGACTCCAAATAGGTTTGTATGTCCTATGGGTACAGAGATTGAAGGTTATTCCCTTCCAGCACATCATGGGATGGTAATGACTCCATTAGGGGTTTAATAAATTTAAACAGCTTTCTAAATTCCCAGCAACCCTTTAGCTATGTGATATATTTTATATTTAACCTAGGCAGCAGTTGCAACATTTAAATGTTTTCAACATGCAGGATCTGAAAATGCTGTGGGATTATTTTGCTCCCCTGTCTTGCTTTTAATCTGCAAACTGTGTCAACGATGGACAAGAGAGAGGGAAAAGACTGGGTTTTATGGGCTGGCAGTCACAGACTACCTGGTATTCTTGGAGAATTAGCAGATCCTCCCCTATAGAGCCTTGCTCTCCCTTGAAGGTCATTATTTTGCTCTTTATCAACATAAGCTTCACTTTTTCCCTCCTAGTTTGCTTTCAGAGGCAGTTATTACCAAATATTCAGGTTGGTGCATTTACCAGCTTGTTGTACAGTATCAGCCTCAGCAGTTTTCCACTTCAACTTTGCTCCCTTCATGTCCTCCATCGTGAACCTCAGCTTTGGAGGTCACCCGTTTTTCCTATCCTAGGAAATATTTGAGTGAGAAATAAATTATAGGCTCAAATTTCAGTGCCTTGAGAAGTAATTTGGTTCCAACTCGTCTCCAAAACCATGAGCCCATCTCCTTTGTGTGTGAGGGCAGGCTAGAGTTTGGTGTGGCCCCGGGAAGATCCCATTCTGACGGGCGCCATGACAATAAACATGTTAATTAAATTAATTAATTTAAAGGGGCAAAGGTTCAGTGGGCGGGTGGTGCTTTTGTATTTCCAAACCAGTTAACTCAGCTCAAATTCAAAGCTGACCAAGACAGATCTGCTTTGACTGGCAAACCCCAGTGCTCTGTGGAGCCACAGCCATGCTCTTTGTACGAGCCTGCCCCTGCCAAGCCTCGGTGGCTGGGATGAGGCATGGCCTTAGGTTAGCAGAAATGCAATAAGATATCAAATTAGTTGGGGCTCTCTGTCCTTTTTGAAATCACTGGGAGAATTGTGATGTGCCAGGGTGCAGAGTGCTATTCTTCCTATCTCTTAGCGCCATTGTATGCGGGTGAACAAAGCCAAGAGGTGTAATTTAAAGGTGCTGTGACCTCCCATGAGCAGCTCTCCCCATTGTGAGGCCGGTTTTGTTTTCTGTATGTGTTTTTTTTCTCCACTGAGATCTCCTGATCATAAATATGCATGAATAAAAGAGCCAGGGGAGAGGAGGGGAGGGGGAAGGGGGCTCATAACCAGCTTGGATAAAGTCCTTTTCTAAATTTTCCACTCTCGGCTTCCTGACATCGAATGAAATAAGGGACCACACTGCCGGATTAGCTCAGCCGGAGTTCCTATTTCCAATTGTAAAAGCAGAACCCTGGCATCATAACAATCATTATAATTATCACTTGCAGAGGGGTCTTATCATATAACAGCTTCTTTTTGTTCGGGATGGAGTGGGACCGAAGGAGGCTGGAGGAGATAATTCCAACCACAGGGGTTTGCGTCTTCATTCATCACTTTTCAAACAAGCCAGTGGAAAATTGAAGTCCCTGAGCAATTTACAGATTACAGCTCTCTCCTGGTACAGGGACATGTGTGCACACACACGCACCCGCTCCACACATCCGACAGAGACCAGGTACGCTGTGGGTGACCATCAGAAAGAAGGATAAAAAAATCCCCCCGCCCTCCTTTTCTGCTCCAAACTCGGGCAGAAACGGACGTAACCTTCCCTTTTAAGCCTAGCAACTCCAGCCTGGCCGCACAGCTCCTCCTGGATTAATCTTTCTTTTTTTTGGCTCAGTGAATTGTGGTCAAGGCCATTGTAACGTGAGTGCTGCCGGGGCGCGGATTGGCTGGAGGAGGCTCAGAGAGGCCCCTTTTCACAGGGGACTAATTGCTTTAGACCACCAGTATTTGGGAGCTACAGATGTCTTCCTTAATTTGCCTAGAGAGCACAATCGGCCCCATCTGTTGCATTTTTTTCCCCCCTCTGTCTCTCAAGTCGCCTTCTTCCCCCTGTCTGCAAAGGCCTAAATTGAAAACTCATCAAAAAGTAATACAAGAGCAGTTTGGCTGGGAAGCTGCTGCCGTGGGGCTTTGCCTTTAATAAAGGCCCCCCTGCTACTTTTACACATGGGTTGGGGAGCAGAGAAAGGAGGAGGAGGAAAGCAGAAACAACCTAGAAGGAGAAAAAAAAAGCTAAAAACTAACAGCCAGATGGGGATATTTGGAGGCTGGATAATTTGATGTGTCATGGCTGGAGGAGAACAAGGGGCAGCCCCTTGTTTTCTGTGTGTACACACAACAAAATAGATGACTTCTAGAGATGGGAAGGGAGAGGAGCCAGAGGCCGGCAGGAGATCTGCACATCCTGGTGTCGCTGGTGTGGGGGAGCGGTCAGTGCCCTGCAGTCTATGACTTTCCCAGTGCACACCTCCAGGAACAGAGGGAGATGGAGAAGGGTCAGAAGAAGGGAAGGAGGAAGAAGAGTGGTGTGCCTTTGCCCTTCTGCAGAGACCGCAAGTTGTCTTGGCCTGGAGTTGTCTTGGACCATTAATAGGCTCTGGACTGGGGATGCTGCTCTGCACCTACCCATACCCAGGAAATCAGAAGAGGGTGTTGCTTTCTTCTTGCTTGGTCAGTGCTTCATGTCAAACTCAACTCTGGGCAGAAAGAGAGGACAAGCCTAAAAAACCACTTAAAATATTAATTGGAAAGGTTGTGAGGGAAAATATGCCTCGTTTTTCTTCAAAATTCCCACCTTGGCCAGCTCAGGATGCACAGCTTATGAGAGCGTCATAAACCCCCACACTGCTTAATGCAAGTAGAAATGGTGTTTCCTTCTGGCAAATTTGGAGCTGGTGCTCTGAGGGGACATGGTGAAGTCACCAGCCAGCCCTGACCTGGTGTGCGCTTGGTCTCTGCCCCTGCAAAAAGCAGTGGATGTGCTCACAGCCTATCTGGGAGAGAGTAAATGTTACCCCATCAGTGACATGAGTCAGGTGGGAATTTAAATCTCCTAGTCCCAGCCCAACAGCATAGCAAAAGGGACACCTGAAAACAGCTGCCTGGGCTTGAAGGAACAGCCCATTTCAGCTCACCTGTGATTTATTCCACAGAATCATTGAACCACAGAATGGTTTGGGCTGGAAGGGACGTTAAAGATCATCTAGTCCCAGCACCCCTCCCATGGGCAAACACTAGACCATTTAGCACTGAAGATTTTTCTCTACTTCCTTCTCTTGCCTTAAAATAACTTTTTGGTGAAGTAAGTCTAAGGGAATGTGGCAGGCTGGTTGTTTGCTCTCCCTTATGCTAAAAGAGAAGTCCTCCAGTGATGGAGAAAGCCCCACACCTCCTCCTTCCACCCAGCCAGTGCCTGTGTTGACCGCCCCAGTGCCTTCTTTGCCAGGGATGGCTGCAGCAAAGGCAGGAAACATTTTGGTCTCCCACTGCAGAGGAAGGCAGGGAGCTGCCTGTGCAGGCAGCCCAGTGTGTGGCAGCTGTGCAGGTGAGAGGTGCTTCCTTACTGGGCTCTGTGCTGAAACCTGAGCCCGGGTGCCAGTGCTGTGGCCATCAGCACTTGATCAATCATTCCCATTTCCTGTCTGCTCATCAGGCATCTCCCCCTGAGTCCTTGGAAATGTTTTGTTTAGATGTCCAGTTAGGGAAGAAAAAAATGTCCATTTATCTTGAAGGACCCTTTGAAAACAATGCGAAAGAAATCACCACAGAAGTTTGGTACTACTGCTGGGAGTCCTGCAAGGACCAGCCTGTGGGCTTGGGACCTGTGGGATGGACCCAGCAACTCCCATTCTGCTGTAGGATAACTGCCAGCCAGTGCCAACATCTATTCCCAGTTTGCTTACACCATCAGCAGCTTCTTCTTAGCAGAGGTTTCCTAAAAAGAAGGGAAAACAGTGCTAAACTTGCACCTGTGTGGCATGGGAAAAGCTGCTTGCACTGCTGGATAGTGGGATGCACAAAGAACCCCGCAGCCCCTGGGTTGGGCAGAGACGGGGAATGGGAATGGGAAACTATAGCTGGTTTCCATGTTCCATGCACTGCCATTCTGCTTGGGAGTGAGGGGAATACTGAAGGTTTATCTGTCTCAGTGGGGTGAATGAGGTCCCAGGTCCCCTTCAGTGCTGAGGGTTTTTTGGAGAAATACCTACCACAAGCAGCCTTTATTGCTGTCTTCTCTTTGTTTCCTTGTTGCTTTGTTTATTGCTTTCTGCTTTTCCTTTGATACCCCTGTTTAAGAACCATGTGACTATTGCTCCTCCTAAGGAAAAAAAAAGTCAGTTTATCAAACTGGGAAGGTCTTGAAGCATTGGTGGAGAACAAAGGCTGAAGTACTGGGGCTTCAGAGCCCAGGCTGCGTCCCAGGAGAGGATCCTCAGATGGAAAACCCACAAGCACGTCTCTGTGCTGGGGCTGATCACTTCCCGGGACAGCCCTCTCCTTGGGGAGAAGGTGTGAATGGCTTCCTTGAATAAGTCACTGGATAGCCTTGGCCAGTCTCGGGCTGACTGCTGCTTCCCGTAGGTTGCTGTCTCGCTACTCAAAAACCAGATACTCTGTTGTGACATTTGCTTTTCCTCTGATGCATGGCAGAGAATAAAACAGCTGTGAGCAGGCCAGCTGTGCCGATGGGGAGCAGCAATGCTGCAGGCTGTGAGGTGAGAGGAGAGAGAGCCAGGCTGATGGGCACCCCTCTTTCTGTCTGTGTTTCCTGTAAGGCTTAACATAAGGATCGGCAGTTGAAAACTCTCAGAAGGAATATGGCAATGATAAAAGGGAGCTCTGGTTCTTCTTGTTGAGGCAGCCCAGAAACTGTTGAAGAGGCACTGGAAAAGCCATTGAGCTTTTGTCTAATAACTCCTGTGATAATAATTAGCTCAGCCAAAGCAGATTTTAAAGGGGCTTTAAAGTTCTTGTTCAGTGGCTTGAAAGAAAAAAGGCAACCAGAGTCTCCTCTCATCTGAACATCAATGTGAATCCCACAAAATCCCATTATTCCTCTTTTATATCAGCAGTTTGATCAGTTCAGCCTTTTCCCTCCCCAAGGCAACAACTTTCCCCCTTTGTGCCTGTTTCCCCCTCAGAATCTGAGCACCTCACCATGTACACACACCATGCCCAGAGCCTTGTTGTCCCCATCATGCCAGGAAATGAACAGGTGGAGGTAGAGGAGGGGAATCTGTCTGCAAGATCGCCCACATTCACCAGGATATTTATCTTAAAAGCAGAATGAATTTGATACATTTAAAAGTGAAATGCTCTCAGACTTTGCTTTAGCACCTGATGTTTGGTGCTAAAAACTTGATGGTCTAAAACTCACATCTTCATCCAGAGCTCAGTCTGCTTACAGTGGAAGGTAAAATTCTGCTAAAAATCAATGCTTTGGGTGATTTTTTAAGGGAGCCAGTATGGAGGAATGGAAGAAGAAATGCTGACACCAGCCCAGATCTGTTGAGCAGAGACCTGTCAGTGCTTTGCATCTGCTGGAGACCTTCCACACATCCCCCTTCCCAGGCTGACTGAGATTTAGAGCAGCTCATGGGCAGCTCTAACCTGTGCTCACCAGACTAGGCAGGGAGCTCTGGCTGCATGGCTCCTCCACCCTTGCAGCTGATGCTCTGGAGAAGGCACCTCACTGGGACCTGTATCTACTGGGGACGTGCCAGGTTGGAAGCACTTAAAGACAAGGACTTAGAGGCAACCTGCTGCTCTTTGAACTCCTGAGGGATGCTAAGGCACCTTCCTCAGGAAAAATATGTAAATATGCAAAGATTCACAGCCACCAAAAGCTCTACCAGTACAACCAGGGCTGTGGGGCGTTTCAGCAAGATTTGATGCAAGAGGAGGAGTGGGGACAGAGGCTGACCTCCAGCTGGGATATGGAAGCACATCCCCATGGCAGCTGTTTTCCCTTGTGACTGAGTATGATCTGAATACATCCTTCCCATGCAGGTTTTACACCAGATGCTTTTTACACTAGACCCTCATTCCAGATTGACACAGCTTTAGACAGAAATATGGAGGCTAAACAGGCCATGAGAAGGGGTGACAGTCTTACATCATGTGCCATGGTGCCCAAAAATTTTTTCTGAGCTGGGAACTGGTGCTCTGTGCTCCCCAGTGTCTGTAGAGACCTGGACAAGCTGCAGTCCTGATGGCCAAGGAGCCTTCCTAGGTTTAATACCAATGCAAAGCACAATGATTTGGAGCTGAGCAATAACCTCTCCAGCAGGGAATACAAACTCTCCCCATGCTGGAGCAGCTCAGGTTGCAACGCCTCAAGAAACAGTGAGTTCAAATACAAACAAACCGCATTTTCTTCACAAAATTTTCTCTTTGAGTGGACTAGAAATGGCATTGAACTGAAGGCAAGTTTTGCTAGTAAAATATACTAATAAACTGCTTTGGAGACTCATAAACTGTGTTGTGTTTTTTAATGGCAAATAATAAAGGAGTCTAATAAAAGTGTTGGGTTTTTAATGGCAATTTTTTAAGCGGCTGGAGCAGAGATCAGGAGTTCAGCCTCTTTCCTTGTTCTGTTTGTGGTATATTTATCTTCATGAAGAGAATGGTAGCAGGGGGATTTATTTTTCTGAATGAATGTCTCTAAGCCCCTCATACCTCCAGGGCTTATAGTAAGGTTGGATCCAATGACAGGAGAGTCAACATTATAAGCCCTTAGAGAGGGCTGAGTGCCTTGTAGATAGTCTCAAGTGGATGCGCTTTCAGTGTGCCGTTACCCCGGCTTACATTAGCGGCTGAAGAGACTTTGTCTGTCCCCGATGCCCTCGGGTGACCCGCGACCCCTGCGACTTCGCTCTGCCGAGATCTGACGCTCGCGTGAGCCCCCGGCCGAGGAAATGGAGAGGTGCATTGTGCCGCGGAGAAAGAGCAACACAAACACGGGGTGTTCTCAAAGGAAACAAAAACCCAGTGGAAAAAATCCCTCCCCAAACTGGCAGCGAGGGGCAGCCAGGGAGAAAGCGCAGGCACACGCGGTCTGGGCAAAGCCACCCCAGAAAACTCACTGCTGGGGGGTTCTTCAGCTAAGCTGGGACCTTCTGTCATGGGGTCTCTGCTGGATTTAGGAGTGGCTGGGCAAGCTGAAGTGGGGTAATGGAAAATGGGTTTCCCTGTGGGTTCTGCATTTCCAAATATAAAAAACCTGTGGGTTTGCATTTGAGGTGTGCTTTCATGACAGAGATTCAGTGCGGAAATTCTGTGCTGTATCCAGATATCCCAAAGGAAAAGAGCAGAGCTCAGCCCTGCTTGTGTCTCTGCAGAACACGCTGAAACTTCATTTGGAGTTTCAAATGTCAAAAAGGGGTTGGAGCAGCCCAAGCCCCCATGCTGTGGAGGATGTCAAGCCCTGACCTGACCTCCTAGAGGGTGCAATCACCAACAGGTGGATCAGACGGCCAGGCTGGCACTGTCACTGGGTCTGGCACTGTCACTGGGTCTGGCACTGTCACTGGGTCTGGCACTGTCCCAGGGGCAGGGGATGGCGGTGGGGGTAGGTAGGATGGCTCGGGGGTTGTAAGCTGTTATGCACAGCCAATGCTTCACTTCTTAAGTGCCCAAGAGAAGCCACCCAGCCCCAAGCAGTGGCTCCCTGCAGGGAGAGATGCTTGTGCAAACAGCCACATCCCTCCGGGACCTTTGTGCCTGTTTGGGGTGTTGAGGGTCACCACCCTGCCTGGCCCCAAACCCATGCCCAGCTGCTGCTTTCTGCCTCACCGAGACAGCGACATCCTCATACAGCCTCTGACTACTGCACAGAGTGTCAGATCTGCCATAAATCAGGAGCCAGCAGTGATGGCATCGTGTTCCCATCTCCTCTCTTGAAATCTGGGCTTCCTCCACCTGTGTCCTCCATCCCCACTGGCTTCAGCCCCTGCTCAGATTCTGCACTTCGCAGCATCTCTGAGGGAAGAAGGATGTGCTCCATGCACTGCCTCTGTGGCACCGACGGGGACAGGGATGGGGAGGAGATGACAGTGCGACACCTTTTCATCACCTTAGAGAGGTGGGACATGCCCCCTCCCAGCCCACCCAGCGCATCCGAGCCTGGGCCATGCATGAGAGCATTTTCCAGATGCCAGTGTGCGTTTAAAGCTTAAAAAGATGAGCGGAAAAGCCCGTGTCATGGGTGCCTGAGCTAGAAGGAGAATTTCACCGTCATGAGGGAGTGTATTGTCCCCAGAGCCGGCCAAGTGGATTTGCATGCTTAATTCCCACTAAGCATTTTTGGAGGAGTTATCTGAAAAAAATCTTCAACCTGCTGATAGCATAAATTTAATTGGGTGTCCCTCAGAAAAAGGCAGTGGGACTTCTAGCTCCCAAACGCGCAGACCAGGAGATGTGGTCGCCTGCCGTGACCGGGCTGGGTCCATCCCAGGCCAGAAGCCAGCGCTCACCATGCGCCGCTGGGGAAAGATCAGCGCGGCTGGGCACAGACGGGGAAGAAGAAGACTTTTATCCCATTGTTTTTCCCTGTGATTAATCCATCTAAAGTGCTCCTCTGAGCGTAGCCAAGGGCAGTGTAAGAAAGAAGCAGTTTGAGCTTTGTGGGGCTTTTTTCTTCTCCTTTTCTCCCCCCTTTCCAAGTGTGCTTTACAAACATCCTCTCCGCTCGCCCTCTGTATTTGCAAAACCGTCTCCTTCTGCCCATGGCTCCTGATGAAGTCCTTGCAGAGCTCCTTGTCCACCTCCAGTCTTTTCAGCACGTATTCAAATTAACCCTTTTGTCCCATTCACACCCCCTTTCTTTGGCGGATATTGTGGCTTTGCCAGCAGCGATCCAGCAGCGGCTATTCTAATGTAATTGCATTCTGGCAATGCCTTGAGAACCTGATCAAGATCATCCCGCAAGTTTAATCCCTCCAAATTACAAAATGTTTACTATCAATCACCTTTATGCAGCTTTATTTCGTGGGCTTTCTTCAAGGAGCGAGCGGGATGTGTGTGTTGCCAGAGATGCCCCTTCACGTCTCCAGCTGATCACCTCAATGGGACCAGAGTCAAATGGTCAAGGCCATATGCGTATGAAAGCCCGGGCTGGGCTGCCAGCTATTCTCTCTAGCTCTGCATGGATTTCACACTTTCTATCCTGTTAGGATGCCTACCATTTACTTTAGCGTTGATTTTTTTATTCCACTTCTACGTCCTGTGTCATCTGGGTTTAATCTAGTTAGCAGATTTTATGCCTAAAATTGCATTGTTAAAGGGAATTGTTTAAATGGGGACCGGTGAGGAACCCTGAAACCCTTGAAACCGGGGTGTCCCCCCGCCCAGCGCCGGCCACACATACCTCGACTGCTGCGGCCCTTGGCTTGGTGCGAGGGGCTCGGAGGTGGCTTTGCTTTCTTGAAAGCATCCATTGCTATTTTCAGAAGCACAAACAGATGCAAATGTCTCTGCAAACATTGCACAATGAGATGCAGGGAGAGGACAGCCTTTCAAAACCTCTGAATAGCCCTTCAAAGCAAGCCTAATTAGGGTAAGTAGAGGTAATAGGCCCACTTGCGTTTTTTACACTCGAATTTTTCCTCCCTCAAAGCCTGCAAGGCTCTTTTTCCCCTGTGGCTGGGGGGTGGTGGTGGTATATACCCTCTCCCATTTGTTTGCGCTAATAAATGTAGATATGAAAAGAAGGGGGAGAG
>NW_008237902.1:1567104-1569054 GCF_000691975.1 Corvus brachyrhynchos | reverse complement strand
GGAAAGGGGGGGGGAGAGAAAAATAAATCATTTGAAAAGTCTCCTCTGTTAGTTTTTTTGGGGGCTTTTCCTGGTGAGATAGATAGTGGCAGAGCACGCAGCATCCTGGCTGGGGCCGGGTGTGGGGCAGGCACCAAAGCAGAGCCTGCAGCTCGTGTCATGTGGAACTTCAGTAAGTGAAAAAGAAAAGCAGAAGGTATGGGCTGAATACTTGGGTAAATCAGTAATAGAGCTAAAGGGCATATGCCTGTAGGGAATATGTTGGCATAAAAGAGCTTTAAGAGGGGCCATTCATACTGACAAAGGGAGATTTGAATTGCTGCCTTCACAATAGCATGAAAGGATGGGCTTGGGGTGTTCTGAAACAAAGTGGAAATCATACTGCCCTGAACGGCTCTAATAAGCTTTTAACTATTTTACATTATGGCATTACCTCTTTTTTTTTTTTTTTTTTTTTTTTTCCCCTTCTTCTTGTGAGCCGAGCGCCAGCCCCACTTAGAAGTGTGATTTATACTTTTTTCTTCATGGTAACTTTGGAGGAAAATAGTTGGGATCTGAAAGGCAGTAATTCAGCTTTTTCAAGACAAGGAGAGGGAAATGCCATCATTTCTGAATGTCCCAGAAATCACACCAGTGCTCCGAGCTCCCTGGCCGCCGCCGGCAGCACCCTCGCACGTCTTGGGCCAGGGATGCCGGCTCATGACACCAACCACCCGTCTAATTGTGCTCCTTAGCAGCCCTGCAATCAGGCAGATATCGCTGTGCACTAACACTCGGTTACTGCACTGTGCAACTCAGGTGGGCTTCACCGTGCACTCCAAAACAATGCAGATATTGCTTGGCAACCCGCCCCAACTTTCACCATCAGCAGAGGTTCGGCATCTCAGCCTGTGTTTGGGGGGACTCGGGGGGCTGCAGCTCCCACCTCTCGCCTGGGAAGGAGGCAGTTGCCCGGCCTGTGTGTCGGGAGCCGCGCTGGCTTTGTGTGCGCTGGGGCTCCCTCCCCAAGCTCCCCCCAGATGGTGCGATCGCACGACTGCACTGTTAAAATAGAGCTCGTATAGACAATTAGCCAATTACTCACTCTGTCATTGCACTTTCTTCTTGTAACTGAGATGCAAACTGGACTATGTCTTCTTTGGTAGCTTCATTCATTGGCAGCATTATTTAATGACACTTTTGTCAGCTTTGGGTCTGCCCAAAGATTTCTGAACGTAGCTTTATGAACCCAGAAAGGGCGCCCCGTGGAGTGAAAGCGGACTTTGAACCTACAGACGATGCTAAAGACAATGAATTTCCCAAAGTCAGGGAAAGAAATCCAGAGCATGGCTACTACAGGGCATGTGGCTCAGTCCCTCATTGTCAGCAGCAGTGGCTATGGGGAGAATAGCCCAGTAGCCAAAGGGGCTTGAGCATATGGATGCATGGGCCACTTTCTCTGCTTCAATATCTCAGAAAAAATATCTCTGCACGTTCTGCTGGATCTTTTTAAACACACGAAGGTTGGACAGTTGGAACAGCTCTTTTGGACCAGATTACTCAAGATCCTGTCTAAGACTGGCCAAAATTAAGTTTTTTTGCTTTTACAGGTGTTTGACACAGCCACAGGACTAACACAGTGGAAATGGTAAGAGAGAGAGGTTTGGTTTTGCTCCCGGCATTTTTCAGGGAAGAGCAAACACTTACTTACTGCCTAATGAAGGAAACTCCATCATTCTACATATGTTTCTTTGAAATGGGATAATGCTTTTATTATCCATAACTTTTTGGCAGCAAGCATCATTAGTGGCTCTTTCCTCTGAAGTTCAACCCCATACAGGTGCAGGGATGGCTCCCGGGCTATCTCTAAGAAAGAAGGAAGGAAGAGGAGAGAGAGAGGGAGAGAGGAAGGAAGGAAGGAAGGAAGGAAGGAAGGAAGGAAGGAAGGAAGGAAGGAAGGAAGGAAGGAAG
>NW_008237902.1:1559916-1566548 GCF_000691975.1 Corvus brachyrhynchos | reverse complement strand
AAAGAAAGAAAAGAACTGCCATCTGTTTCCTTCTTGAGGGTAGAGTTTCTGTGAGATTTATCTTGTGAGTCCTCCAAGCTTGATTAGAGTGAGGCATTCACTGGACATACACACTCACGCTCCAGTCCGGGGTGTACACAGCCACCACCACCTTCCCTCAGCTGACAATTCCCTTCCCTGCATCCCATATGGCTCCCTGCATCTCCCAGCATCCCAACAAGTGCTTCCCGGGAGAGCAGAGCAGGTGACAGCCTTGCTGGTGACAGGTAGCCCAGACCTTCCTTCCCTGGGACCACAGACCTCATTAGCTGCCACTTGATTTATCAAGAGGGCATTATGGCTTTGGAAGCTGGCATCTTTTTGGATTGCAAATAGGAGAGGAGGAAACTGTACCCTGTGAAAAGATTGATTAAATACTAATTAACCTCTTTTCTTAGATAATGAAAGCACTTCAGTGAGCTGGATAAACATGATGCGCATCAGTTGCTCTCCTGGTGAAGCAAGGGGTAATTGAGAGAGCAATATCCATTACTGGTGTTGTGACAGGAAGGGTTTTCCTTTCAGATTACAAAAGACTTGTTGCAGGAGAGATGGTACTCAAATAGGAAGGAACAAAAATGCCATATTCATCAGGAGTTAAATCCCTTCGGTTTGAATACTACTACCAGTGAAGCAGAGAAACTTCTGCATTTATATCTAGGGATTGTCAAGTGAAAAAGTAAAAAAGGCAAATCAAGGTCTTAGGCTTTGAAGGGAGGGATTGACTCAGCTGCTTGTAGTTGCTGGTCTTTACTGGCAAGGTCTGGCTTTTCTAGGGTCTGAGCACAGTAATGTATAGATAAATATTGCCTATTTTCTGTGAGTTCCAGAGACCAAACTGGAAATCTACAGGGGAAGAAATGCTTTTTCTGGTCCATGTTAGATTTACGTCTGAAGGCTATGTCCCATTCTTCCACACAGATAGCAGCCTTTCCTAGAATGACATTGCTTCCTCAAAAGTGAGTATTTTCAAGGAGATATCCAGGTGGGAAAGGTGTTTAGGGTAGTTTGATCAACTTTTACCTGAATCTAGTGATTTTCATTATTTCTGACCCTGCCTTTGAGACTCTCTTTTCTGTACATTATCCTGAAGGTCAACACGGGGAATCCAACATGAAAGTGATCATGCTGGGAACTTTGTCTTCCCCCATTTGAACATGCGCCTTCTCTGTTTGGCCTCATTTATCTAAACTGAAGTGTTCATCCAGGGCCCCCAGATCTCTTGGTCCCTACAACAGAGTCAGGGACAGACTTCTAAGTCCATGATGTCCCTGGCTATGTGTCTCTTCTCCTGCCACCTCCAATAAGTGGACTAACACCATCTTAGTTTTGGGATTTTGTATTTTCATGTTTGCAAATGTTGTCTTTTTTCAAGCTTGTCATCTCAATGGAAACTGCAAGCTGGAAAAACACGATGTTCTGCCAGGTTTGTGCTGGGCTATAGATGCCAGGTGCTGCCCTAGACAGTCCTGCTGGAGGTGCTCCTGGGTATGATTTTATAAAGATTGCTGACACCTGCCATACAGAGAGGACCAGAACAATTGGTTTGTTTGTAAAAATAAGTCAAATTAACTCCTACAGATGGAACTTAATCCATTATTTGTGCAACAAACCATTAAGGTCCGTAATCACCTTGGACTGACATTAGACAGCTTTAAATGCTTTCCTAGAAGGCAATTTTGTGAAATCTTCAGGTTAAAGAAAAAGATTATCCTGGAATGTGCAGAATGTAATAATCCAAGAAAGAGACAGTGAAGTCCTGAGGACTCTGCCAAATCCCTGTTTGGGAAATAGAGGCATCAGTCCCCCTGCATCCTTCAATTTGTAACTAAGTACATCTCACAAGCATGAAGGAAGAGTGGAAGGGAGACCATGCACTGACACAGGCTGGTCCTTCCCTGAAGCACAATGAATCTCTTGGATTGAAAGCAAGGGATCAGGGGGCTGAATAGTGCAACAAAATGAATGAAAACAGAGCAGGGATGTTAGTGAGACACCTGAAGCATTTTTTTTCCGATTGTTTTAGGACCCCAAATTTCTGGACTTGATTCCAACACTTCCATTTGGCAGAGTGCATACAAGACTGTGCCTGTGGACCCTTATTCATGATTATGCAAAGAATAAAGTTAATCTCTTTTCTAAAAGTCTTGCTTCCACAAGTTTTCACTCTGCAGAGCTGTGCTGTGTGTTCTGTCCTACTGACTTGTGTCAAAGTCCCACCGACCTTTGCCAAAGTCCTACTGGCAGTCAGTGAGTAAAACAAATGGGTAGGAGCTGAGTGAGAAGAGTTTCTTGTACTTGTGGAATTGTATGCATGGCATGGAGAAGGGTGGCATCTCTGTCCCAGCCTCTCTAATGTGATATTTCATTGTCCTTTTTAAACGATCAGAGTTTCCTAAGATTTTCTTTCATAAGCAGTAAGATGCTTTGCACAGCCAAATAGAGGCAAAAGTGGGAGACCTGAATAACAACAAGTGCTGTGCCATCAGCATTTCCACGCTGGCAGAGAAGGGCATTATCCATTGGGAAGAGTCTTTTCACTCTTGTCTAGTGGATCTTAAACTGGAAGACTGACAACTGAAAAATAACAGTGATGATAACAGAGGAGCATTGCTCGGCATGTGGAGCCTTGGTCTGCACCAGCAGTGCCTCACGTGAACCCTTTCCCATCTCTCCTGAGAGAACAGTAACCTCAGCATGGGGGAAACCTCTGTTTCCAGGGCCATGGCTATTTCACCCCTTCAGCTCAGCCTTACACTCCTGATTGCCCTGGGGATTAATAACAGGGCTGGGTCCCACAGGACTTTTAAAGGGATCTGTTGCTTCACCATGGCTCTGTGACACCTGTGGGATCTTCAGTAGTTTTTCACACTGACCATTAGGCCTCTTGGTTGAGGAGGAAGAGAGAACAGGCATTAGTTGTTCATAGGCACTGCTACTGTGCTAGTGGGCATAAACCCGGTTTTAACAAGGTATTTAATTTGTTAATCTAGATTTAAAAAGCTTCTAGCGGTGTTATCTGAAGACTATATAAATAAGAGGCAAATTATCAGCTTGAAGTATTTATGCAGCATTTTTGCATCTCTCTTCTGCTCACATACAGTGCAGACAGTAAATCTGCTTGGTCCTTAGCAGCTCTGCTCCTCCAGATGATTTCTTTTAGTTGCATATGCCACCAACAAAAAAAGCTCCTGAAAATTAGTTCTCACCTGCTTCTGCTCTGATAATCTCTACTTACTATACAAATCAGTCTTAATGGAGCATTTGAGCCCCAGAGATCTGTAATTATAATATTAAGTTTCATGTGGTCAGAGGTGGTAGTGCAGACTGTCTTTCACAGACCATGTAGTGAGTAAAATCAAAATCTATGACAGATTGAGGCCCAATAATGAAAATCTTTCTGAGGATGCTCTTGTTCATAACTAAACCCTTAGCATCATTTGAGCCTCACCACAGCAGGGATGACACTAAATAGGGCACCACATGGCATTGAAACTACAGAAAATACTTGTTATCTAAAACCTGTACAGAATTTTGGATTTGCAGTTATTCGCTCACTTGTTGAGCACAGGTAATTCACAGAGAATCTCCAGAGCTTCAAAACAGTTGGAAAAGGCTGAAACAGAGTAGTTCCAGCTGCTATGGGCCCTTCTCATCAGAGCACACAAGCAAGTTGGTAGGGGACTGTTTCCTCACAGTAAATCCCAGCAGAGAGAAAGTGGGATAATCCCAGCTGTGTTCCGAGAAAGTCTGTGCTGGATGTCTCCCAGCCAGCAGGGATTCCCTATCAATGGAGCCATCTCAGGCTTTCTCTCCTAACTGAAGGGGAATTAAGAGCTACATAAGGACTTGCAGAACCTCCTGGCAGAGGGTCCCTAATGCTTGCATGCCCTGGAGGTGGTTGAATGGCTCCAACAGGGGTAAAGTGTTACCAATACCTGTCAGCAGACATATGAAAAAATGCATACACCTACATGCAATGTGGTGCCAAGATTAAAAATCGAGATGCTGTTTCAGTTATTTCTGAAGTCCATAAGGATCTTGCCACTGGTTTCAGTGGGACTGAGATTGTTGCCTGTTTATGGATATTTTTTAACACAGAACTATCTGGTATTTCCAAAAAATTTGCTAATGCTTTCATCAGCCCTAGTATTTAACTCACACAGTTTTCCCCCTGCAGTAATGCAAGGAGATGATTTTAGCGCAATTAAGAATAGCCGCCTGCTTCCAGCTGGGGAAGCCTGTTCCAATTCACCAAACTATTCTTTTGATAAAAGTAAATACAAACCCCCTTGTTGTAAATGGGGGTGCAGGTTGTTGCTGCAGCCTCTGAATATGGGCATTCCATCTGTCCCGGCGGCAGATTTGTTCAACTATGTCTGAACCTATCACCGCTCCAGGGAAAAACTGTTCTCTGACTCATGTTAATGTATGAATCTAATTGTGTCCTCACGCACTTTGCAGCTTTCATTGCCCATTAGGAACATTAACATCATACACTGAGTCCTGGTAGATGTATGGTCTTTATATACTGCATAATGTCCACAGATCTCTGCTGGCAGCTAAGAAAACACAAAAGAATAGAGGATATTTTGAAGTTTGGTGGAGTTTTTTTCTTCTTTGAGATTGAAGTCCAGTGTCTTGGGACCCAGTGACTTTAGATGACCTTCCGCCTCCATGGACTGTACTAAATTTCAGCCCCTGGAGGCTCCTGCATACAAAACCTCCTGGCTTTCAAGGGCAGGTGCAAGCAAAGCTTCACTGCGTCACAGATCAAGACCTGTTACTGCCAGAATTAGATTTCACAAATCTCTTTTATTTAACAGGACATCATTAAGGAACTGCCCTATGCTAGTTGATGGTGTCTTTAATTAATATAAGTATTATGCTGCTATTAGGATTTCCAAAAAATAACACTTTTCAGCATTTTTAGTTACTGAGAAGCAGAGGTGGGTGTGCGTCTGTATAGACATGCATATGAAAATTGTGTTGAAGAAATATTTGTCTATATTGCAGGCTCAGGCACTCAGGAGGAAATGCTGACACTGAAGTGTCTGTGCAAACAATTCAGCTCTTCTCCTTCTAATTTTTGTGACAATTATATGATCCCAAATTATGTTTTTGATAATATCTTCCCACAGGAGGGTTAACTTTCAGGCAGAGCTTTTGCCTGTGTGATGAACAGCTTCTCAGTGTTCTCTCTGATGCTTCCAGTGTTTGCCCTATGCCTTTTACCCCACACAGTGTATGATCTTGTCCTAAAGCATTCCTTCCTGGGCTTTTACTGCAGGCCTGAGCATCTGAGTACACTGAAAGCTCTGCGCAATTAAATCCTTAAATTCACTGATGATGTGAGATGGTGGTACCTCAATTTTACAGATGAGAAACTGAGGCACAGAAAAATGAAAGTCAATTCATTCCATAATCCTTGGCTGTTCCATCAGAGATCTGTAGGAACTGGTTTATTTGGGCTTGTACAATACCCTCTATCCATCTTTCCTCACAAACTCCCTGCTAACTGCACACACAGCTCCAATTCACCCATGTTTTGGAGATGGCTGTAGAGGCATGTCTGCGCTGCCTCATTTCCCCCATAAAACAAAACAAAGAGGATAAAACTTGTTTTAAAGGGTCTGTGTGCCCAGTGCAATATGGGAGCATTGAGCAATGCTAAAGAGAAGGGAGGATGAAGTCAGGAAGAGTAGAAGCCCTTCAGCAAGGTAGGATTTTGGGGGTCAGAGGGCTCCTGTTACACCCCATTGCAGGAGAAAGGAAAGTTTGGGATTTTGCAACAGTGGAGCAGATTTCCTGGAGACGAGGGTACTCTTGACACCCTCAGTCTCTAGGTGGAGCCAGAGCTGTGCCAGAGCTGGTGCCGAGGCCATGAGATGGCACATTTGGCCACCCTTTTTCCTCTCCCTGCCCGTGAGTGAACAGGGGGAGCCTCCATCCCACCTTGTGACTTGAGGAAAAGAGGCAGCTCATGCCAGTCAAGCTCTGCCAGTGTTGCAGGTTCAGGGAAAGTTACAAGTGCTGTACCCTGTTCAGGGGTGCAGCACCTTCTCCTTGCCCCAAAGCACCTGACACTTTCCAGCTCCTGCTGTGAACCACGGCAAGGAGAGCCTGAAACACCAGCACTGCTCCTGTTCCCTGCTTGCATCTCCTGAGCAGGGCTCTAATCCCTTCTCTAGGAGACTTGGGGGCCAGGTAGCCACATGTGTCCGTGGCCAGTGTGGTGTTGGAAGTGCTGGCTGTTGCCTTGGGGTGATCCCTTCCCTTCCACCCCAGCCTCCTTCTGAGGAGTGAACCCCTCGAGTTCAAGAAACAAAACTCCAGAAGCGCTGCTGAAATTCAGTACAAACGTTAAAAATTTTATTTACAGGGTAAAGTACGATTTCTTAAAAAAACCCAAACCAAAACAAAACCCCCACTTTGATAAGAGGTATAATAATAGAATAAAGCTCTTTATGTACAAAAATACAATTTTCATATGAATGAACATCTTGAATAAATTAAACCGCTTTCTGGTCCAGCCGCTGAATACCCCGTGTCTGCTCCCACTCAAAAGCAGGCCGGCCGCCCTGGGGGGCAGG
>NW_008237902.1:1559637-1559891 GCF_000691975.1 Corvus brachyrhynchos | reverse complement strand
GCCCCGGGGCAGGGCCGGGGAGCCGCGCTGAGCCCCGCGCTGCGCCCCGGGCCGCATCGGCCCCTTAAGCCTTTTCATGGTATTGTCAGGGCGTTCAAACCAAATTTTCATGCTCGTTTTTCTTCGCTGGAGAGCTACAAATTGTAAAATTGACTTTTCACCTCGTCTGCGGCAGCAAATCTGTCGCTTTTCTTCTTCCCAGTTTTTCGGAGTGGCGCGGGAGGCGAGGCGGGGGTCGGGGGGAAGGGGCCGGG
>NW_008237902.1:1533754-1558372 GCF_000691975.1 Corvus brachyrhynchos | reverse complement strand
GGGGGTGGAGGGGTCACCGTCCCGCTCCGGCCGGAGGGGCTCCAGTGTGAGTTTAAACCGCTGCGAGCAGGGGGTTTGGGGAAAGAAAAAGGTTAATCTGGACTTCCAGGGGATGAGCCGTGGGTTATTCCCCAGCCAGATGCGGATGGAAGATTTCGTCAGGTTTTCGTTGCACCTTGCGGTTTTTCTACATCCACCCGTCAAAGTGAAAATACTCTAGAATGGTAAAACTCAAAGCAGGTATTTCCCTCCTGCGTTTCTGAGGTGAATATCAACATGCACTTCGGCTTTCACGTGCTTCGCTTTGAAAAGGGTTTTGCAGGTGTTCAGAAAGTTAAAAGTTCCAAAGGACATTTATTTTATAAACTTCGGTGGTTGTAATCACAATATATATACACTGTATATAGATATACACACACTGCATATACAATGTACAGGTACAATTCTTCTCTGTCTGGATAAAAACAAATAATTGTGCTCTTTTGATCGTAAAGTTTTTGCTGCCTCTGCTAATCCCCATTCAGTGCCAGGGTATCACTATCTAACATTTTGGGAAGCCGCAGTTTTGTAACTGGCTAAAAAGTTCCTCATTCTAACATCTGGCTCTTTGCATCCTGCTCTCCCTGCTTCGAAGAAGCCCCATTGTCAGCACTCAGGTACTTGTGTCCCTGGAAGGTTTTCAGTTTCACGGCCCATCAATAGCCATTTTCAGGTGCCTATGCCTAAACTCACATGTATTTACCTGTTTTCCCCTTATGCAAAATGTAGATTGATTCCCCCTCCTTTGATTTTCTCCTATGCCTTTGATCTTCGGTAAACAGGGAATATTGACAGGCTAAATTATTGTCTATCTCTGCGTTTTAAATTCACAGCAACCATTCTTTACTTGAACCTGAGCGAGGAGTTTGCTATCAGTTATTTCTGCTTTGCACCCTCCTCGCTTTGCGATGACCCACTACACCAGCAAACTGCCACAAACAACCTTCTTTGTGCCAAGAAGATCACGCACAGAAGTGAGCAATCCAAAAAGCCCTGGGTGATGAATATTAACGAGTCTCAAACTAGAAGTAGTTTGGCAGCGGCCGAGCTTGCAGGATCAGCTCTCTTTCTGCTTTTTTACATCTTTATACGCTTGCAGACCAGGGGTGTGCAATATACCCACGGACGGCAGGCGACGGGGGCCTGGCTGTTCCCGGGAGGGACTGGGCTCTCTCAATCACCGACCTGCAATCACGCTGATGTTTTTAGGGCTTCTGCATACATAAGTGACTTTCTGCACTAAGCAGTTCCACTTCACTGAGTTACTCATGTCCTTAAGTGACGGCACAATTAGAGGCCTCTGTCAGCAGGCAGAGACCGACAGTGGAGTTGCTAGCACTAACCAGAAAGCCAGAAGGGACCAAAATTTAAAGGTTATGGAAGCATATGGCAAAAAGTGTTCAACTTTTGTTACTGTGCATTTTATATATAGTGATATAAACTCTAGTGTTGTCTGCAACACTTTTATTGTCTTTTGTTTAGGTGTCTTTGGGCAGTCAATAGTTTATTCATTAAAATGTTTATGATTCCCTAGAGTTTCACAGACTTTGGCACAACCGATCACTTGTCTGAAAGTTTGCAGTGAAAGCGCATTATTCATTAGTCCTTATCCATCATTTGCAGTTTGTCATTTGTTATTCTCTTGTTTTAAGAGTTTGTGCTCCAATCAAGGAGGGGAGAGAGCACCATGTGTCTCTGTGATCAGTCACAGCCATGAATAGCCAGGGCTGAAGTGAATGTTTCACAAACAACCCATAGGCTGAAATTTGTTTGCATAATCTATTCACTGTGTACTTATGAATAACGAATGCATTCACAGAACCAGAATTGTTTCAGGAAGCCTTCGCAAACAGAAAGAAGTGCTAAATATCTTGGATAATTTATTCCCGATGAATAATTCAACCAGTTCTATCACAGGCAGTCTACTAATTTTGCAGATAAATTATTCAGCCAACACAGATAATAGCTCTTACACCTTATGGGCCTGCTCCTATGGAAGTCGGCTGCTGAAGTTTTGTGAAGTTTTCTGGGATTGGAAAAAAAAATTCCAAAAGGAAAGAGGGCCATTGATTTCAAGAAACACGCAGCATGTTGCTAGCATCTCACTGATGGCCTTATCCTGAGTTTTAGCCTTTGATTCTAATTTTTCCACCTTAATGTAAGTGCAGCTGGGCTCAGCTGGACTCATGGATACTATTAATTTAATATTTTGAACTCTAAGGGAGCTTTCAGGAATACTTCATAATTTGCTTTGAGAGACAGCACTTAAAAATAGTGAAAGGGAAAAAGATTCAAGTGGCATTTTTTACTATGAGAAAGCACAGCTGGATCGGCCCATCCTTCCTTACAAGTGATGGCAAACTGCTCACCCAAAATCTGCATTGTTGTGGGTGCATTTCCATGCAGCACATTTATCACTTGTAAGGCCTCGAGCATGAAGCTCATTCCTCTGCCCTCATGTTGAGACATCCTGCGTGGGGTCTCACTCATGGCTGGACTCCAGAAAAAGTAGGAATTGATGAATAAAGGTGGAGGAAGGGTTTTTGGGGAAAATGTGCCACAAGGCTCCCTGCAGCTCTCTGGATGCACTGTTTCCTCCAAGGAAAAAGCCAGTCAGTTAGAAGATGCCATTCTCTGGTAAGTATTTGTTGTACCTTAAAAAGGTAAATAAAACTCCATGTCAGAAATCGACCTCACATTTCAAACCCAACCAGAATTATGATCATTAGAGCAGTGTTAGCATCACTCTTCAAGCATGGAAATGAGCAGTTCACAGTAAAACTGCTCCTACAGTTGGAGTGCTTCGGAGAAGTCGGAGGTAACAATTTTTTTCAGGTCTTAAGATGATATGTCATTACAGTAACTCAGCAAACTGTCTTTTGCTACATTATTACAAGAGGGCTTGAACTAATGATGAGTTCTTGGGATGAGTGTCAAAATAACAAATCAACCAGGAGATTATGCTTTTTTGCTCTCTCATTGTTTGAAAGCATGGCCAGAAAGAGAAGGCAGAGCTGCCTGTGGAGAATGCTTGAACTAAATTCGGAGAGGTGACATGGCTGATGGCAAAGCCATCACCCAGAGCAGAAAGCTAGACCCAGTGCCTTGCAGGAGTAAAGGAAGGATC
Organism: Corvus brachyrhynchos; assembly: GCF_000691975.1. Lineage (NCBI taxonomy): Eukaryota > Metazoa > Chordata > Aves > Passeriformes > Corvidae > Corvus > Corvus brachyrhynchos. The sequence continues at coordinate 1,555,206 of NW_008237902.1, read as the reverse complement.
TTGCTCCCTCACCCCTGCAGATGCCTGGGTGGATGCAGCAGGAAGTGGCTTCTGTCCAGCCTGGTCCGGGGACAGATGTGCTGTGAGGGCTGCAAGGGTAGGGGTGGAAATACAGGGCTGTGCCCCTGGGACCCTTCACCCTCCACCCGACTGGAGTCACCTTACAGCCCCCGGCCCGAGGCTTGGGCTGTGCCCCTGGGACCCTTCACCCTCCACCCGGCTGGAGTCACCTTACAGCCCCCAGCCCGAGGCTTACAGGGGGTTCAGGGATTGGTGCTGTGGCTGCTGGCTAATGGACAGCCCTGGAAGCCCAGTATTTGAAAGGGATCTCAGCCTGCAGGGAGGTAGCATTAACCCCTCTTGGAGCAGGAGCCAGTTCACCTGCCAGGGAAACACCTTGGGAGCAGCTCAAGGGCTTTGTCTTTAAAGGATTTGGCCTCATCTCCTACCTGCCTGTGGCCAGTGTGAGGCCTCGCGCCATGTGCCAGGGGCTTCCTGGGGTGGGGGGCATCACAAGGAGTGTCCCCATGCAGCAGTGGGTCCTGGCCCAGAGAGCCAAATCCGCTCTGAAATCCTGCACAAGTGCCTGGACTTGCAGTCAGGGCTCAACCCCTCCTGGGGATCTGCAGAAATAGTGGGAATGTTTTATTTTCAGGTTTTAAACATGTGATGTAACATTTTGCTTCTCTTTAGAAGGGGGGGGGTGGGGGGGGAGAGTAGGTAAACGATTGTTCCCTGCAAGCACAAATGTATTTTGTTTGTGGTAATTAAAATGTTTTAATGAGACAACCATAAAATCAACCATTAATTATTTTTTTTCAAACACTTCTGCTTCCTTTTGAGCTAGGTCTATTTAGAAATAGTTTAGAGAGTAGCCTGCAGTTTTATTCTTTCTGTGGTATTATACACAGGAGTGGAGAAGTCATTTATAAATAATTACACAATGTTTTGGGTCTTTGGGTTTGTATAATATATCAAAGCGATTAGTACACGCATTGTTCCATTGTAAATGGTTTTTTTCCCTTCCTTTCAGTTTCACTTGCCTTGTCTTCTATCTAAACCTTTTTCGTGAAATCCTTTGTCTTCCTCATTCTTTTAGCTTGTTACAGTGCAGGGACATTCTTCTTATTCAAACACTCACAGCATGAGCAAAGAAAGCTACTTCTGTCGCATCTTAAGTTTTACCATAACTTTCTGGCATTTTCTTTTCTTCCAATTTTCCCAGACTACTGATAGGGTAATGAAGAATTATAACATACATCAATTATTGGTGCTCACAGTGTATTATGCTTCTGAATTCAAGGGGAGATAAAGAGAAAAAAAAAAGCGCCACTTTCTGTGGTTTTGAGACACATGAGAGAGGACTTGGCACAGATTATTTATAACATCTTTCTTAGCATCAATTATGTTTGACTCCTACAACCACTTCCTTGTCCCACTGGTTTTATGGCCAGAAGGAGTCATTTTTGTGTGTGGTAGCTGCGGCATTTCACTTGTTTCTTTTATGAGGAGCCCAAACAATGCATCTTCAGGCCAAACAATCTATCTCCTCGAATAATAGCCCAAATGTCACTCAAGTGCTCAGGCTGGGAAATGTGTGATCATGGTGAAGGGCCACGGGAAGAAAGCGTGGAGATGGAGGGGCCTGTGGGGTCTCTGTGGGGCTCCCCAGCATGGGCACCCCCAGGGAGATGGGCTGGAGCCAGTGTGCAGTGCAGGTGCCTGGGGGTGCGGCTGGCTGCCCGAGGTTTCTACAACCCTAATCTGAGTTGTCCAAGGAAAAGGGCCAAACTCTCCTGGTGTGGTCATGTTGCTGGGCCACGCTCCCTGCCTGGAGCTTCCCCAGCCTCCTGGCTACCACATTAACTGGGAAAAATGAGATTAGGATGTCACGTTCGAGAAATGAGCTCTTTCCCCCCACACCTTTTTTGTGCGAGAGCTTTTTCTTCTCTTCTTTTTCCCCCTCCGCCTTTTCCCTCCCACAATTCTCCCTCTTTTGTTGATTTGTATTTTTCTATTTGAAGCTAGAGTACACATCCTAAAAGAAAGGGACCAAATTCACTGGCTGCCCTGTAGGAGGGGCAAAGATAACCTGAAAGAATTAAGCACTACAATGAGGGGGTGAAAGTGAGCCTGAACTCTTGGAGGGGGGTTGGGGGTGCCCCCCAGCTCTGGGGATCCCCTTTGGCTCTGAGGATGAAGCCTTGCAGCTGGGGGAGGATGCTCCAGGATCACCGTCAGCCTGCGCGTCCCCACTGGCCCGCTGCGGGGGCCCGGGGGATTTGCTGCCATTTGCATAGCAGGTGTTGGGTCCCGGGCCATTCTTCCTTAAGGGAGTTTTAATACGGGATAAATTACTGGGAATTAGGAGGAGGCAGGCGACAAGAAAAGCACTCATGGAGTCTTCTCCCAACCATGGCAGGGGGATTGGAGAGGATGGCTAAAAAAAGGGGAGAAAACCCAAATGCAGAGGTTCTGCCCTATCCCAGGGAGTTTGGGGTGTGCAGGCATTGGGGGTGACCTCTCCTCAGCTTCTCCTGAAACTGAGGTTTGGACTCAGGAATGCAGTAATCCCAGGAGAGAAGTACGATTACTGGCCTGAGGATCTTTGATTGAGTAGGTCTGGAAGGGGAGTTTAAAATGTTAATCCCTGGTATAATCCCTTCTCTGGCATTGTAGGGACAAGGGTTGCACCCGAAGGGAATTGCCTGCTTCCTTCCCCAGGATTCGGGGCGGGAGGGCAAGGCTGGGGAGCAACCCCCCATGGATGTGCCACACAGACACGTGTCCCACATGTGCACCCAGCCACGGACCCACATCTCCCGCACACTCTGATGTGTGCAGAGACAGGCAGTCACACACATGTGCATGCACAACTCCTGTGGTGATACCACCTTTCACATCTGTAAGTATCTGTACTTCTGCACACAGAATAGGAGAGGAAGGCTGGGTCACTCGCATTCCCAGGGAGCCTTGATCAAAATTCCCTGTCACACCTCTGTTGCTGCTCTGCCCTGGCACAGAGCATATGTACATAAAAGAAAATTGAGATGCTTCATGTATTTTTAAGTGGGGAGCCATTTTGGGGTTCATTCACTTCCAGGCTGTTGGGGCAGGTAGGAAATGTTTTTCTCTAAAGGGACATCAGTATGAAACCATCCAGATGCCTTTCACATCAAAGGAAACTGGATGTATTATATACATAAATAGAGGCAACCTATAGTAAAAGACTGTATCAGTGAGGAAGATGCTGACAATTTCTCAATTAAAAAAAGCCAAAAACCAGGTGAATTCACCCCTAAAGAGATGTGAGGGCTGGGCAGGAACCTAACAATGCTTGCAGGAGCCCCAGAGCCTGGGCAAAGTGGGGCGGGTGGGAAAGGAGAGGATACAGCTCCAGCCAACAGTCCTGGGATCAGGGTCCTGCACCCTGACCCCAGGGAGGACCCTTTGGGGTGCAGGTCCTGCCACCCTGACCATGAGAGGGACGAGGGTGACACCCCAAGGCTCAGTGCTGCAAAGTCGGCCATACAAGGACAAGGGTTTGCATCTCAGCATATGATACATAATGTGTAGATTTGCTCTGCTTTCTGGAATTTAAAGGAACTCTTTGCACTGACTTAAATGGCCTCTGGTTATCCATTTAACTTACCATTTACCTTAGTATTATATGTGCAATATATCCTTTACAGTTCCCATTTTTCAGGGACAAACCCACAGGTATGAACACCTTAAATTCTAGCCTGAATTCAACCCCTTGTTGGTGAAAGCAGCTGTGAAGGTGACAGAGTCCATCTCGCTCTCCATCAGGCTCACAGCCAGGTACCATCTCTCTCAGTAGCTCTTTAGGATAATGCCTCCAGGTATAAAGAGAAGAATAAAAGTACAGTGTTAAACTACAGGTACAACAGCCCTTGAAAACTCTCAGGCAGCATATGGGTCCAAACTGCTGGGTTTGCTGGCACCAGTACAAAATGGTGCAGCTGAAGTGGGCAGAGAGTTAGAAGGAAAAACTCTCCAGGAGGACACTTCAGGTGCTGTGCTTTGTGCCTGGAGCGGGACTGTGGAGAATCAGGGGATGCAGCTAAGTCTGACCCACAGTTAAGTGGCAAGAATAGTTTTTGAGGTATATATAAGCCCTTATAATCCCTGAACACTTTTTTGCAAGTGTAGCTCTAAGTTGTAGGCCTGCTAATACATATTTTGGAATGGCTTGAAGGGGTAAAATGCTAAGTAAATACAAAGTATTAGTTGTAGTATTCAGGAATTCACTATTCAGGAAATAAGACAATGGAGCAGCATGATTAAGGGAAAGTAAATGTCCTAGGTGAGTTTTTTGTTCCCTTGGGGCTGGATGCACTTCCAATAAGAAGCTCCTCTGAAACAAGTATTTGGCTAATGAGGGGAGACAAGTTTGGCTGACATGTTTCTACTGGGCTTCTGGTGAGGGGATGCCGCTTTCTCTTCCAATTTAAGCATGTAGCAAATTGCAGTAAAATAGCTAATTATAAATGAAGACGTGAATGGACTTCTTCAGACTACAAACATCTCTTGTTTTTCATCTTCTTAAAACCAAGGCATAAAACCCAAGGCATCTTTTCCTTCACTTCAGGTTTAATGCATGGCAGGTCTTGAGCCCGTTTCCGTTTACTCCAGTGGGAATTAGAGATAATTTCTCTGGAGCTGATGTAGCTTCGCTCCTCCAAAGCAGCTGTTGGAGTCAGTCAGGGGTCTGCACCTCTTACCCCACTGTGCAAACAGAAGGATATCCAACGAGACTGAGAAATTGCTGAGAAATATCTTTTGCTAGACCACTTTTTATTACTTGTCTTGTGGGCCTTGTGTATATACAGCTGGTGCTATCCCAAGGAATCCTTTTTTCCTTTTCTTTATTTTTTTCCCCAGAAATAAATAGGATGTGACTTGGATTTCTTTTTATATCGTTTTCAGTGTTTGGTGTTATTTATCTTCATTAAACTGTTAATGAACCCAGACCTCTACCCCACAGATGACGTGCCAGGTGCCGGGAATTTAGCTCTTCGGCTATCTTTGACACCCACCGTCTTCGCCAGAAAAAAAAAAAAAAAAAAAAAAAAAAAAGAAAAAAGGAAAAACCCAGCCTTCCTGACTTGTAAGTGATGGGAATTGCCGCAAGGTGTCAACCTCCACCAAGCTGCAGCTCGGAGCCGGTTCTGCTCTCCCGGCAGTGGCCAGGATGGATAACCCTGTGCAGAGGCTCTGCTGGAAAACCCGGGCACCTGCTTCAAGTAAGTGGGGAAATATCTCCTATAACACGGCAAAGTGATTGTTTTCCTTCCATTCTTTGCTTTAGGGCCATTTTTTTTTTAAATAATTTTCCGCAACAAGCTTTAGCCAAATTCAGTGTTTCCCTTCATCCTTTTCTCCTGACCCTAAAGAAACATTTCCTAAACATCATGACAAACCCAAGAAGTCTTTTCTTTTTCCTTTAAAGCTGGTATTTTCCCTTTGTAAAGCAGCATTTCAAGGCATCATTATCTAGTGCAGTTGAATTGTTGGGATTTTACCTTCTGTTCAACCCAAACCTCTGTTTCCTCACAAGACCACTCACTTCAGTGTTGGACTCGATGATTCTTGTGGGTCCCTTCCAACTCAGACTATTCTCTGTTTCTGTGTTCCCTTTGGGGATGCAGTGTGTGCTGGTCCTGTTCTCAGCATGGGAGTTCCACACTTCTCAAGTGCCACTACTTTCTGCAAAAGCCCTGTCACAAGCGCCTTCAGACTGAAAGCAATCCCAAGGATTTCTTGCCGTTTTTATTCCTTAACTTCCTGCAGCCTTGGCTGAGCATAATGTAACTCGTGGGCTGGTGGCACTGCTCAGAGCCAGACGTGATGATTTGACACTGGTTGCTACAATGAGGAGGAACTGGATTTTCTTGGCAGAACTGTTTTAGCTGTTGCACAGAAATGGAGAGGGAACACCCTGCCTGTCACTTACACTTTGAATTGGAGAGGTAGCACTTGGCAAACTGGTTCTTGCTGGGGAGAAGTGGTGCTTGACTGGGAACTGCTGGCCCAGGGAAGGCGCTGAGGAGCTCTGGGCTGGTTTGATTTTCCTGATGTGGTTGCAGAAGTGATAAGTCTGGAGAGATAAAAAAGGAAGTTGAAGCAAACCACAAGGAAAAATATAAATGGTGGAATTATGAAGGTAATAGAAATGGAGAAATGTTTTTATGCAACAAAATTGAACGGGCAATAATGAGGTGAAAATGCTGAGGGGTAAAGACAAAAGACATTTCTTCCGGGATTAGAAGTGAGCTCGAAATTGCCAAGGTCTACTGGAAGTGGGGGGTGGTGGTGGAAAGAAGCCTGTTGTAGCATTTCTTTTCCTTTAATAAGCTTCTTTTTCTGGGTGTCCTGAGTGTTCAGATGTAGCACACTTAGTGCCTAGTAACCCAACAAAGCTTTGATTGGTGCTCTGCAGAAAGATTTTCTTTTCCTTGCAGGTTTCTAACCATGAAAAAAATCCTGAGATCAGTTGCTTCAGAATCCTTAATTAAACACAACAAAGAAGGGCAATTAGAGCTGTGCTTTCCTTTTGTCATCCAGCAAATCTTGCAAACCTCAAAACCCTTTTCTTCCTCCAAGATTTATGACAGGAATAAATCATAATTATTCCTGTAATTATCAGTCTTAAGTGAACATGAACAGGATTCTTTTTTTTTCCTTGGAGGAGGTTCTGAAACCCATTCAAGAGGAATTCACTAACCTCTTTTATTGTGCGGGAGGAAAACCAAAAACACAGGCATGGTGATTTTCCAGGCCTTGGCTGCCTGCCTCCTTTCCTGTCACTTCATGTCATGTCATTCCTCCCTCCCAGGTCCCGCGTGCCCGCTCGCAGGGAGTGCTCCTGTTGGGCTGGATGCCCTCCATGTGTGTCGTCAGAGCAGTCACTACCCAAAGAGCTGATAACACAAACAGGCAACAGATGAGAGAAAATCAAAGGGGATTTGAGGACTTCAGTGGTTGGCAAGAGGACCAGAAATGCAACCTGTCACTGGGTGTTCAGAGAATACACTCTCATGTGTGTTATATCCCTACAGGCATTTCTTCAAGGGGTCTTGGCTTTGTTTTGGTGGTTGGATGTAGCTGTGCTGGTACCCAGGAAAAGGGAGGAGTTCTCCACTTCAGGCACTGGAGGTGATACTCTGTGTGTGTGGGTTTTGCTGCTGGGAGGTCAAAGGGACCTAGCTGAGGACAGGACCCCAGTGCAACACCAGAGGAATGGCAACCACACGGGGTCCTGGGCTTGCTGGAGAGCAGGTGGCAGGAGGGAGAACCTCTGGGCAAGAAAACCATATTGATCAGAAACGCTTGATGTTTTTAAAGGATTTGGGACAGGTGTTTTGGGAATGAGTCTGCGCTGAGTTGTGCTGCAATCCAGTTCCCCATGCTGGTGTGACGGATATGTCTCCTGTAAACACAGAGAGGCCAGGTGTTCTCTTTTCCCTTAGTGTACATGTTCCAAATTGACAGGATAATACGACTGTGTGCATCTCTAAACAGGCTTCCCCATACACAGCTGCTTTGCTATTTTTTTATTATTTTTTGGGTTGTTTTCTTTTAAAAAAAATTTTCTTTGGAGATGTTTCCTAAACCAGATGCAACAGTTGAAGCTTTTCTTGCAGAGCTGCGGAAGAGCACTCCCAGCAACAGAAGCACAATGAGCAGGCTCCAAACTGATTTATAATGCAGACAGCTGTGAGGCGTCCCCCGGCTGACTGAGAAGGTTTTTGGTCGCCACTAGATGTCCTTTCAGCCCTGCTTTCCCCACTGCTCCTTCAGAAGTGATCTGGGCTGCGATCGGATGGCCATGGCCAAGCAGCTGCTGGACACCAAAGTGCTGGTGAGAGAAAGGAAGAGACCTGAATCCCAAGCTGCTGGGGTCTCCCAACCATCCTTTTGATCTCACAAGGCTTCATCTCAAGTAGTGCTGGCTCATAGAAACGCTCAAAACCCAACTTCTGGATCTGGACTGGATATTAAATACTTTAATACCTCTAGCATGACTCAGAGACTGTTACTGTAGTTCTGGTGGTCAGCAGAGGTGATGGCCAAGGAAGGTAAAAAGGATGGTGACCCCATTTTATGCAGGTGTTCAGCTTTCTCTCTATGAAATGGTAGCTCAAATACCTTTGTGGGTATATTCCACAGAGATGCAGGTATGTGTTGTCAGAAAGCACAGCCAACAGTTTGTGACATTTTCCAAGTTGCCTGGATGCCCAGGATTTTGCAAACAATTAATATTTCTGTAAGGCGCATATTGATATCTATGAGCACTGGTGGTCACTCTGAGCACCTGGAGCTGCTTGCAAATGCAGCTGCATCCACCGTCTCTCTCAGGCAATGGCAATGCCTGTTGCCATTCTGGGTAAAGGAATTAGAGGAAATCTTTGCCAGAAAATACGCGCTGTTTACAAGGATATCTGGAGGCTCAAGGGGTGCAGCATTTCTAGGCAAACCAAAGAACTTCCAGGAAACACTTGGCTCTTTGTGGTTTAGGATCAGAGGGAAATCAATGACTAATGGACACAGAGTTTCTGATAGAGCAAACACAGAGTTAGTGAGTGCTGCAAACAGCAGTCCTCAAAAATACCTATATTTCCAGTTGTGGCCATGCACACCCCAACCCACTGAAGGGAACAAACTGAACAACAAATCCCAGCACGAGTGCCAGGCATGGAAGATCTACAGACTGCCCTGGCATGAACTTGGTGCAGACAGGGCTTTCAAGATGGGCTGTCCATCTTCCTGGATCTCAAGCCCAAACTCAGCCCAAACCATCTTATCTTTTCCCAAAGGTGCTGCACAACCAGGAGTGAGGTCTCCAGATGCTGGGCACATCTGGATTTCAGTCCTTCAATCTTGAAAACTAGCTTTGGAGGAAAAAATACCCCAAATGTGACTAGAGCTTCATTTGACTTAAGGGGAAGTGTGTTTTGGAGAGTGCAAGCTCTGTCTGGGCTTATATAAAACCTGTTAAATAATGTCAGGTTGCACAGAGGCCCTTTACCCTTGAACAGGCACAACTCCCTGGCTCTGGATCCCAGTGGGGTGGTGAATCCTGCGGATGGTGGCTTTTTTATTCACATTTGTTCCTATTCTCTACAAATATGGGCCCAGAAGGGATCCAACTTTGCTGTTTAATTAGCTCGGAGAGCATTTGTGTTGCTGTAACTCTGCCTTCGACTTCCCACTCAGGTCTCAGGGGTGGCCAGTGCAAACCCCCAGCCCCAACAATGACTTTACCATCAATCCCCATGTTTGCTCCCACAGCCCTGCTAAAACTTTGTTGGTGTGGAACCAGCACTTCCACCACATGGACATGGTCAGGAAAGGTCCCCATGTGTGCAACAATCTGGTGTGGCCTCGTGCCTTGATTTAGGGAGCCTGGGGGAGCTGGGGCACAGCAGGACCTGCTGAGAGCCATCTCACACAGACCACCAAGCAACCATTGTTTCTTAATAAACTTTTTTGGCCATTGCTGACCTAGACCATATATGAGCAAGTGAAAAGCAAGTGGTGAAAGGCTCTGTGTAACATTACTAATCCCACATAGTGCTCTCGCTGAAAAGGCCAGGCAGGTCTCCCTGCTATTGTGTCCTCTCACTGCAGCTGCTTGGGTGACCCCTGCGCCTTCATTAAAATAAAATCTAATAGCACTGTTTTGGAATGGGTGCAGCCTGCGGGTACCCAATGCCCAGGGGAAGGATGGGGTGTGTGGGCAGGTCTCCTGCGCAGGGCTTGGTGTTCCTGCAGAGTGCCAGGGAGCAGATTTGCAGGCTGGATGGGGAAAGCAGTTGCCTCCTGCCCTTCTTGGAGGCTCTGGGATGGGTTCACACACTTGTGGTGCAGCACTGGTGCTCAGGTAAAGGAACTGTGGGGTCTGCATGTCCTGGTCCTGTACCCCAGGATGAAGTGAGGCTCCTGCTTCCCCTGCAACTGTTCAGGCTCTTGGGAAGGTAAATTGGTAACTGAGGAGCAGTCAGGGCCGGCTGGTGTGTGCTCAGACCATACTTCAGCTGCTTCATTTTTGATCTCCGAGCACAAGTGTATGGTCTGCATATGAGGGAGGCTGGACTGAAGGGTCTCCTGTGGCTTCACAACCTGAAATCTGCTGGGGAAAACAAAACCAAACCTTAAGATTGCTGCCAAATCTTGGTGGAGGAGGTACCTACATATACATATGTATATTATATTTATTTAAATGTTTTAGCAGACATGTTTTGGTCTGAAAGAAAGTGGCTGATGCTTTGTGTGTGGCTGTTACCTTCTGATGCAGTATTTCCCTTTACAACTGCATATCAGGGACAGCAAGGGATTCTTTTCTTGTTCCTGGAAAATTAACAACCCTGCCTGGAGATCCAGGCTTACAGACTTGGGAAAACCAGCTCAGAGTCTGTTTTTTCTCTTTAGGTTTTCAATTCTTGTTTCTGAGAGTTGTTTTATTCAAAGGATTTTAGGTTAAAGGAAATACAAGTATTGAACCAAGCAATTTTTGGTTGGTTTTGTTTGTTTGTTTTTAAATTGGTTTGTGATTTTTGTTGTTTTGGGTGGTATATTTTTTGCCTCCCATTCCGGTAAGTGGAAAAAAATTGCAATTTGTTTCCTCTGTGCTTAGTTAGTTTTTGTTGGTGCTGGTGGTTTTGATCTGGCAGATGAACCCAGAGCTAAGACATTTGTACATGCTCTGCCCTGCGAGGTATGAGTCAGTGAGTCCTGTGCTTGGGCAGTCAGAGCTGTGCACACCATTCCTCTTATGCAATCCTATCAATATTTCCCAGGAAATACATTGCCCAGTAGTCACTAAATAAGCTGAAACCTTTTTTGAAGTCTGCCGCCCTGTTGAAATCAAATCTTCTCAAGGAAAAACTACTGGTTTTGTTAAAATGTGACTCAAGGAAGGATAGAGGCAGCTTGGCTCTATCACAGGTCTGGGTTTGCCCAGAGGTTGGGTTCAGATGGTCAGCCAGAAACAGGCCCTTTTGTTGATATCCCCAGAGAATTAATTTCTTAAATACCCTGGGATATTTATCAAGATTTTTACTCATAGGTATCTGAAGCTTGAGCTTTGCCCTTGTGCAGAATAGGAAACTTATTTTACATCCTCTTTCTCCTCCAGCTCTGCCAGGTGGTTATCCCAGTAATTGAGGCTATATATATATACACATAATGTTTATATTTTCTTTTCCTATTTTGTCTGTCTGAACGAAAGGAAACCCTTGAGCTGAGGCCAGGTATTGCTCTGGTTCTGCAGGATAAGATTGTTGTCACTGAGCTGGTGCCGATGCCGGGAGCAGCCCCATGTGCAGCTGCCCTTGCACAGCTGGGAGCAGGCAGAAAGGCCAGCGGTGCTGTTCAGGGAACACCAGGAGCTTTTAATGCCTTTAAACTCTTGCTGGCCTTACTGTTCCAAGCTGTTGCTTTCCTTTTATCTGGGGAGTGATGTAGGAGCCTTGCTGGGTGCAAAATCTCTCCCTGTGGGCGAGGGCAGAAACTGGGCAGGAAGAGGAGGTGGTAGCTCACAGGTTTTTGTTGCCTGACTTTTGTTGTACAACTGTCCCTAATCTAACCCAGATCTTGTCCAAACTGCTTTTTATGTGGTTTTATATGAATTGAAGTTGTTGATTTATGTCTACTTAACGCAACACTAGACCAGTGGTTACAGGTGAATGGATCACCCTTCTTTATGTCACAGCATTCCTCAGTGTTTGGCTAAAGTCCAAATCCTAAAATGAGAAAGGAAGGTAAATTGTACTGGAATAATGTTTTCTAATTCCAGTATCATCAAGATGTCCTATTTCTAATCAGCTTCTCTGACCTACTGTTTTCCTCCCCAAACCAATTCAGCTACCAAGTGATTGAAAGTAGCAGGAGTTCTCTGATGGCTTAAGGAAATTTACAAGCAATTGTCAAATTTTTTAAATATTTTTTTAATTATTTTTTTTCATTTGTCTTAGAAAGAAATATGAAATCTGCATGCAACCTTCTAAATATTTCAAACATTTAAATAGCATATGATAATTTAGCAGTACAGTACATTATACAACGAGATAATATAGGGAGACTTCCTATAGTATATTTACAAATGAAAAGGTAGTTTTGTTATATTAAAAAGAGGAATGCACTGCTTAACATTGAAGTATTACATTCAAAATAATGAATATGTTGTATTGTGACTAAAACATACATAGGTATTTATATGTTTGCCCTATCGTATTTTTCATAAAAAGGTACCTTTTAAAGGCTTTTTGTTCTTGTTGCTACAAATCTAGGAAAACATACACAATAGTCTTGAAGCTTAAGATGTCTCAGTACTGAAGCCACATACTTTCTGTAAATGCTTCAGGTGGAAAAAAAATAAACATTTTCTTAGTAATAAAAATGACCTAGGAATGCCTTCTAATGCATGAGAGGTTAAATGGGAGATACAGGACGCTTTGCCTTGCAGCAAGACCTCAAGTCCATTAAAGAAGAGGTACACAAGTGATGCTCACGCTCATTTGACGAGCTGCTGAGGGACCTCACTTCTGCAGGTACAGCCACGACATTTTAGTGGCATCTTCCCCAGCAAACTCGTCTTTGGTCCCTGGTCTGCCTGACTGAGGTGGAGGCTGCAAACATGAGCAGCAACCCCAGCCCCGAAGCATTCCCACTGCCAGAGGTGAGGGCCATGGCTGTGCGACACCGTCACAAACAGTTCTCTTTGCTAGTGAGCTTATAAAGCTCGATTGCAATCATAGTGAAGTATGAATGAATAATAATTAAAACAAAAAAAAAATCCCAAAAGAACTTCTTTAAAACGAAAAGCATGTGTTTTCCTAATTTCAGTACAGAGCAGACGGGTATGAAATGAGAAGTGCAACAGATACTTGAGAAATCTGGAAGCCTTTTGCACACGGCTATAAAATGTAAAAACTGACCCTTGGTAAAAAGTGCTTTATAATAATATAGAATTTGTGTCTTATGTCTGCGAGAGAGAAATAATCTTCTGTTGAGCCCAGTCCTATGCCAGCCAAGGGAGTCCACTCCATTCCATGTACCACTTTCTCTTATTCTTCATAAACCCTAAACAAAAGAAGAGCCAAGAGCAGGGTGTTTAAACTAGGAATTAAAAAACTCAATTTCAAATAACAATAATAATAATAATAAAAATACATAATAAACAACCCAAAAATAATAAAACCCCAAGAATCAGATTTTTAGCCTGTGCCTAAGTAATTTGGAAAGTAAGTTATTGACTTCAGCAGTCACCAGACTGCTCCCTCTATCCATAAAGCATCTGGGAGGAGTGTTGGACTTCGACACTATCACATCTTGGAGGCATGTTGGAAGTAACACACTCTGCCACAATTATCTGGATAAATAACATGAAGAAATCCACATCTGCTATTTAGCTTTAAATGCTGGAAAATCCCTATCTCATATACAAATGTTGAAGCTTATAATGAGCTGTATATAGACAAGAAGTTCACAATATCTGTTGTTTGCAATAATGACTCTATTTCATTTTTCTATATTATTTCCTGACAGCACAACTTGATGGGCTTGTCTGTCTGTGTGTTTCATGAGGGCACAAGCCTGGGGCTGAGCAACCTTTGTCATCTTAATGATGGCCTTATGTAAAAAAAAAAACCCAAAAAACCAGGGGAAGAGTGAAAATATGTGGTTATGCAATAGCCAGGGCTTCCCCACGTGCTCTGTTTGTGAAGCAGATGCAGCGAGCTGGCAGGAATTCGGGGAGATGGCCAGGGGCTTGCTGTGCCCTGGCATTGCCTGAGGCACCACCAAGGCTCTGCTGGGGATCACTGGCACCCTTGGGCCTGCAGAGAGAGGAGCCTGCTGCTCCCTAGCCTTACTTGAGCTCACTTTTGGGAACCAAATTCCCCACCAGATGAGGAGGATGAGGGTTTGATGAACCTGTACTGTGTGTGGAGGCTCTTTCTTGGCCATGGCTGGAGATGTGGCAGGAACTGGGCAGCTCCCCTTAATTACAGATGGGTACATCACCACTGGACATTAGGAATTCACATCTCACTCTCTGTCTTCTGTCTATGACTTAGAAAAAAACCCAACTCTTTTTACAAGGGAGAAGCTGTCAGAGATTTTTTTCAGAAAACTACAATTTTTCTGGGAATGATACACTAGTTAAAATTGGCAAATATCTGCATCATCAAGTATTGATGATGTTGAGGTGGTGTGATTGAAGTGTGGGACATCCCATCTCTCCTGACTGCTTTTCTTGTGACTGTGTGAAAGTAGTTTAGCTTTTCATCTTGTATTTTTACCCGTAGAAGGGAGGTGAGTGTATGTAAATAACTGAGAATGTCAGCTGATGAATATTTTTACCAAAAATAATTACTATTTATAGTCAGAACAGCCTAATGCCAAAATAGAAGCGAGAATTGCATGTGGCAGGAAAGAATTAATATCAAGAACATCCATTTAAAATCGTAACGCTGGTGATGAAATACATCCTCTGTGCTGGATGGAGCATTTGCTAGCGTGTGCATTTTCCTGCCTTTTCTATGTCTGAATGCTGCTGGTTGCCTGACTGCCTCCAAGATCCTTCACCCGTTCAGCAAACTGGCCCTTACCTGCCTTTCTCCTTCCATACTCGGTACCACTTGAGCAGCCTCACGGTGTTCTGGCGCTTGGGGTTGAGGCAGTGCTGCTGCTCCCCCCTCACCCGTGTCCACAGCGTCACACTGCAAGGCAAGGGGACAGGTCATGGAGGCACAGGAATACCCCCCTGTTCCCACTCCAGTCCATGCCAGAGTGGGCCAGGGGGCTCTCACCCAGTGGAACAGGGTAAGGGTTTTCCAGCTCTGTTCTTTACGGCAGATGTGTTGAGTTTACTGGGATAAGGTCAGATCAGCTGTTCTCCCTCAGTGCAGGGCATCGAGGCTGTAGCAGATGAAGATGTACCCACTGGTTTTAATCAGTGGGTTTGCTCTGCCTATCTGTTAGATATCATCTTTGGGGCCTAATCTGTAATTTAATTAGGACTCATTCAGGCAACCACAAGGACTTGGCATAAAGAGATAGTTCTGATACACTCAACAATACTTCATCCAAGAGAAATTATCAGTACTGTTTCATTGATTTTTTTTTTCTTAATTCTGTAATATTTTAAATACTTGCACGTGGCAGAGTGCTTGTGTGCTCAACAAGCACTCTGCAATCAGCGAGCCTCAGCATCAGCCCTGGGGGCTTCAGCCTCCTCTGATCCCCACTTGATCCTGCTCTCCTTGCTGCTTTGGTGTCCCCTTATTGTCAGGACCAAGCGTGCAGGGAGCCAAAACATGGCAAAAGTCTTTTCATCATTTGAGGTTACCTCCTGGAGGGCTCAGTGAGGCTGCCTCAGTTGGTCACCTCAGCTGAGGTGACATGAGGGATCTGGGTCCCAACAGGATGGCTTTCCAGAAACATCAAGACTGCCCCACTTTTGTGGGCTCAAAATTGAACAGTTTTCTGGTTTTCTTATTAATTTTGTGATTTAAAAAACCCCAGACAACATCCAGAAACCAACCCACAATGAAAATTTGTATTAGAATTATTAATTTTCTGGAAATACCATCCACAACAGGGATGGTTTAACATAACAGTCGTTGCTTTAACTAAAACCCTAAAATGGAATTCATTAAATGTTGCTAGAGACATGAGTATAATGATGGCAGAAACCCAGAAATACCTGTGTATACTGAAGGTCTTCTTTTATGGTTTGGTTCAGAAAGCAAGACAAAATGCCTTGCAGACTTTCCCAGCTCACCCTCCTGGTGCCTCACAAATTAAAACATGTTGCCTTCATGAACTGAACTAAGGGTCTCAGCATGATTCCAATTTCCAGGTTTTACAAGGTGTTCAAATAGGTCTTTCTGTTCAATTAACCTTCCTCCCCACTCCCCTTTTCTGCTCCATCTCCAGCTACAGTCACAAAATTTGCGGTGTAATTTCCAGGTTGTTTTCTGGCAGGATGTGGACTTTTCCCCAATGCATGGGAAAGCAGTGAAAGCCTCAAAGAGCCTTGAATGGCTGCAGGCATCAGAAAGGGAAGGATCAGTGCTAAAAACTATGGACTACCTCTGTTCTAAGGGTGTTCTCAGCCAACTCCTCTGAGAGCAGTATGGGCTCGAGAAGGGGAGTTTTCCTGTAGCTTTGAATGGGGGTGATATGAGTTTTAAGGGATTCGAGAGAGGAGCAAGGTTTCCCCATGCACCTCCCCAGCTGTGCCATCTGCACTGGCTGACCCAGATCTTGGCTTGGGTTTCTCTTCTGACAGACCATAGAGGATATTTCCAGAAAGTGATGGACAAGCTGAGTTGCGGGAGGAGAGGAGCAGGAACACCTCTGAAAAGCAGCAAGCCCTACATTTGCACCAGAAGCAGTGAAGTCTGGATTTACCAGAGCCTGCAGTCTGAGCAGGAAGCGATCCATGATTTGCCTCTCAGGTGAACTGGCTCTGTCCTCAGGCTGAGATGCATTGCTTTGACATCACATGTAAGTTTTCTGCTTTGGTTCTGGAGAATGGACAGGAGAAATGTTCCCAAGGCAGCCCCATGGTCTTCTGCAGTTCTCACACAGTCCCTGATGGGTGCAGGGTTGGGTGGCAGTGTGTTTGGGCACCCTGAGATGACCTGGACCTGCTTTTGAGGATGCTGGTCTGACATGTAATGGAATGTGCCTAAGAGGTGCTGTGGGAGCTTCTACCTGAGTGAGGAGTTGCCTGGATGGGCTGCAAGAAGAGGTTGAGAGAGATGGAGAAGGGATGAAGCACCAGAATTTACACCCCCAGTAAGATTTCCCCAGTGGGATTTGTCCCTTAGCTGCCCAGGGCTTGGTGGCTGGAGCCCTCACCCTGGTGTCTGAGTGTCCCTGTGCCAAAATTCTCCCCTGTATGTCCATGCCTCTGGGGCTGTGATGAGCACCCCAAGTCAGTCTGTGACCCCAGCACCCTGTGCCCCCACACATCTCATCTGCAGGGATGGAGGGGCTGCACCTCTGCCTACAAATACCCTGTCTCCATGACCACAAGGATCCTGGCTCTGGTCCTTTCATCCCAGGCTGGTGTGGGAACTGCCATCAGTTTACAGCCCCTTGAGAAAGGCACTGCTGTGAGCCTATTTCCCATCAGCTCTTCTCACTCTGATCTACCCCTACCCTCTGGGATGGGGCAAAGCATGGGTGGGGGTGTTTCAGAACATTTCAGGTAGAAAGAGTTAAACTTCTCTCCTATTTTCTTCTGCTTTCTCTCATTCCAGAATACAGACAGATACACTCACAATTACTGCTAGATGTACCATGAATCTTGATAGATTTTGACTAGACTGAGGACTCAGTTTAACTGTCTCTTACCCTGTAGCACAGCTCTGCTGGGGGGTTATGGCCAAAACCTCCCTTAACTGCACCCCCCATACCTACTGCTTCTCTGTCCAACATAATTTATATCACGTTTCTGCTGTATGAGAGCTTTTAAGGAGAGCAGAGGGGACACAGCTTTGACAACTCATTTTAGATGATCACTGCAGCAACAAAAACTCAGTTGCAGGAATTTACCTCCTCTGTGCTTTGTCCAGAGACCCCTGGATCAATTGCTTCCCAGAATATTAATTTCAATGCTTTCAGTTCAGGCTGCATTAGGGTAGCTGGAAAGGCAGTGATGGCAGCGGGTTTGCCCTGCTGGCCCCACAGACACCCTCAGCAATGAGACAGCGATGGGACAGTTCTGTCCCAGGAGCTGCTGCAAACCCTGGACAACCCTCAGCCTTGAATAGTATTGCTCAACATCTGCCCTAGCAGGCTGGCAAAGCAACTGCTCATACACAGCATTTCAGCTTTCCCAGATTTCTGATTGGAAGTAAAACGTTGCATTAATGAGATTTATTTCATACCCCCTGGTCACCATCTGCTTTTGGGCAAATAACTGGAGTGGGATGCGAAGAGTTAATGTTTTTCTATGACATCATTTTACTACTGAAGGGTCAAAGCAAACAGTAAAGCTGTGAGGAGCTGATTCAGGCAGGGTTGTTCTGCAAGAATTTTTCTGTTCAGGTCACCATCAACTTGTTTGGGCTCCAAAGAAGTGGGTCTGATTGTTCACAGTGGTGCTGCTCTAGCTCTGGAGGAAGCCTAAGGAAGCTTGATTCTCCATTCCTCCTCCACAAGCCCTCCACTGAGCCTGGCGGCCAGTTCCATGTGGGAAGTCTGTGGTATCTCCTTGTTTGCGCCAGGTGGATGGGCAAGATTCGGCCCTGTGGGCATTGCAAGGTGCTGGAGGTGGTGTGCAGCCTGCACAGATCCTGCTGTTAAGCAACTGGCAGATGTTCCATGGGGGAGCGCAATGCTGGATCAAGTCAGTCCTTGGTGTCCTGGGGCTGTGGCTGATCCTGGGACCCTTTTTCCCCTCTTAGGTGGCAGGGGGGCTTGGTGCAGTCTTTTTGGATAATCTGCCCTTCTGGTTCTTATCCAGCTGCACTTACTGTTTGGATGGTGCTTTGTTGGGGGAATCTTAAGATATCCAAACAGGACAGGAAAAAAGCCAAACCCACCCATGTTTAAAATCTAAAAAATCCTCCTTTTTTTAGCCAGTCACGTCAAAAATCCCTGTACCTGCCTCAGCTTGGTTAACCATTACATCAGTTTGAGATTTCACAGCAGCATTGGTCCCGACTTGCAGGGAGACTGGGAGGAAAGCATTCTCTTACATGCTGACTAATCCCATCAGGTGAAGGGGATTGCTCTGCTACAATGCAGGTTGGGGTAACTCTTCCCTGCAGAAACCACCACAGATCAAACTCTGTTCATGTTTACTCTGCATGCTCAGAATAATTTGAGTAAATTGTTCTGAGTTTTATATCAGGCAGCTTGGAGTAGAATTTGTCCCTATTTTCACTTGAACTAATGATAATCTTTCTACTGCTACCTGTTCTGGAAATACTTATCTGATTAAAAAAAAGCATTGTGTCAAAAAATGATGCCTGGGGTTTTGGTCAGAATTGTACGGGTTTTTTTCCTCTGATGCAGCAAATGACTGTTCCTAGGAATTAGCATGCCAGGGCATGAGGAAAACAAAGAACAAAGAAGGAACTTGCAGATAAGGTGAAGCAGTTCAGCTGACAGGGAAACAGAAAGCAATAAATGAAGGAAAACTTACATAATCATCTCTTCCACGCAAAATGGGTACCTCGGTTTTATTTCCAGCTTCCGTACATTAGAGAATCTTATTTTAGGACCTTTTCTTGAACATTTGCACTTCACGCCTACAAGAGAAAGCATTTTCTCATGCGCCTGCAAAGCCTCCTGCATACCAAGCGTCCCTTCCCCTCCAGCCTGTGTGCATCCAGGAAAACTTCAGTTTGCTCTTTCAAGCCTTGGTGGGGAAAAGATGAATTTTGTAATGCTGTTGAGCTTAAAAAGAGGGGTTTTTTTTCTCCTTTGGTATATCCCAGAAAAAGGTAGTGACTCTCTGGGAAATATGTTTTAGAGCATTACATATGTTCTGGGACTTTGTAAAGAGCAGATTTCTTTAAGTGCACCTGCTGTGATTAAGTATAATTGTATTTAACAAAAGGAAATGAAAGAGTCGGAACTTGCTTTAAACTGAGCAAGCAAGTGCATGTCTGGGCTACTTTCTCATTCACTCGTGTCTCACTTGGACTTTGTAGGACTTTGAGTCATTCCTCCTTTCACGGATGCTGTGGTGCAGTCGTAGCCAGACAAAAGCTGAGCATTTTTAACCATCATTTTTGTGCACAGCAGAAAACGCAGACTGTGCCACCACCTTGCATCCAGCTCTGCTCTATTTTCCCTGAAAACCACCCTCAGTTTCAAAGGAGATGTTTGAGCTCTATTCCTGAATAACGAAGAACATGGCGTGACCTGCCCCACTGCGAGCTCCTTGCCTTGCAGTGAAGACACAAACGAAGACACAACTTTATCCCGTGTATTTTACCCCTACTTCACCTTTGAACAACTTGCAGCTCCCTTACTCACAGATTCCATATATCACACCTTTCCACCGTGCAGGGGATAGCTCAGCCCAAGGCAGGGCTATCAAGACACAAGCACAAATTACAAAAGAGATTTAAGTGGGAATAAGCAGAATAAACCACTTTACCTTCCGCGCTGGCTAAGCACATCGCGATGAAGAACAGAAGCAGAGCTGCTGTCAGGAGCTTCATTGTGAGATAGCAGGTACCCAAGGAGACGCCGGGGGGTTGATGTGTTTGTTCGCTTGGGGTTCGTCCCCCCGATCCCGCTGTCCCGGGGCTGGGTCACCAGGGAGGGGACAGCGGAGCGGCTCCCGGCGGAGCGGCTGCCCGGCGCTGCCTGCGCTCTGCCGCTGCCTTCCCTTCTCCTCCTTTAAAGCGGCTCCCGCTGCCCTCGCTCCCCGCTCATTAATATGCAGAGCAACTCCACTGCTCCCTCCGCTTCCTCAGCCCCGGCGGGGGGGGGGACGACCGGCACCCCGGGGGGGAGCATCCCCCATCCCCGCCCCGAACATCCCGGAGGGAGCGCAGGCGATGGGGCAGCTGCTTCTGCCCCTGCCCAGCTGGGACGGTCCCCGTCAGAGGAGGTTTGCTGGGGAGGGCGATGTGTGTGTTTGTGTGAATGAGGCTGTTAGCTGGAAAACCATCCGCTTGTGAGCGTTCCAGGGATGCCCGCGCTCCGCGGAAATTCCCATGCACCTTGGAAATAAGATTTGGAGAAGTCTCACCTGGGAAGGGGTGTCACCTTTTGTCACAGACTGCCTTAAATACTATTTTTTCTAGCTTGAGTGGGCTTCTAAATCTAAAGGAAAGTTTAGTGAATGGGAGAAGATATTCCTAAAAGCATTGTTAGGTGGGTTTAGCGTGTGGAATGCTTCAGGAAATAAGATCGGTTTAGCGTTGCTTTAATGAACACTCGAACAATATTCTGCTCCACGAAGCAGGGTAGCAACACGCAGGACTTCATGGATGCAAATACATGTTTCCCCTCCCTTGCAGAGTCTGTTTCTGATTTCTGAAACAGCTAAAAGAGCATCTTTAAATCCAGATTCCAGATTTTTGTCTAAATGAAACCGATGGAGATCAGAGTGGGGTCTAATCGCCTTCACAGCAGTGTGCACCAAGCACGCCGCAGCCAAACGCCTCTGCGGGTCCCTGGTTCATCCCAGCCCCTCTCCCAGCGCACGCTGCCCGCGCTCCCCGCTCTCACACCCATCCCCGTTACTGGAACCGACCGAAACCAGCCACCCGCCAGCTCAGGCAGCGCTTGGGAAGGACTCGCCACGCACTCCCAGCTCCACTTGCATTTTAAGTTTCCCACATGGCTTCGTTCCTGCCGGCTCCCATTGGCAGCGGCCATCCCGCTGCGTTCCCGGCCCGGGTGTTGGCAGGCTGCGAGTACAGCCCTACCACACACAGGCTGCA
>NW_008237902.1:1527825-1533227 GCF_000691975.1 Corvus brachyrhynchos | reverse complement strand
ACGTGCCGACACGTCGGGAACAGCCTGCCTGCGCTGCCCTGCCTCGCTGCCCTGCCTGCGCTGCCCTGCCTGCGCTGCCCTGCCTGCATTGCCCTGCCCTGCCTCGCTGCCCTGCCTGACATGGGGGAGCGCTGGGGGGGCTGCGCATCGGGAACAAAGCTGTGGGCACTGGCTGATGTGGCACAGAGCTTTTGGGGCAAAAGACCTATTTTGGAGTTGTGAGGCTGCTGCTGATGCAATGGGGCAGAGGGGGAAGGTATGATATAGTTTCTGCTGTGCTTTGGGTATTTTTGCTGCACAGCTCTAAACCAGCTCCAGTGGCTCTCATTGCACCCTGCTAGGAATGGTTTGTGGGCTGTTATTAAATGCCAACAGGACTCAAGAGAGAGGTTTGTTCCAGAACCTGGGATAAAAACAGGCAGCTGAGGTATGGCAGGTCTCCGTTCAAACCTTTCAAATAAATTCCCAATTTCTTACACAAAAAAGGAAAAAAAAAAACCCCAAGGAGAGTACAAAAGGCTTTTTTCAGAATTACTGTCAGCTGGTGGTGAAAATGCTCATTGGGCACAGGAGAGAATTGGCTGAAAACCATCCATATCCCGAGCTGTAATCCTTCCCTGCTGCATCTTAGGGTAATTCCCTCCCTGCAGCTTTCTCTGCACTGTGTGCAGGAACAGCCTCAGGGAGAGTTGTGGTAAGGAAGAATCTTTTTCCCTCCCCCTCTGCTAATAAGAATTTGGGTGCAGCTTTAGCTGACGGCAATTTGAACTTTCCCCAAACCAGGGAACTCATGTACAAAAATGAAAGGAAATTCTCATGCTTTCCAAAAGTGTATCCCATCTTCTTGCATGATCCTTCTTGTGTTGAAAGAGCCAAGTTTATTAAGTATGGAGTAAGCAAACTGCTGCTTAATTTCCAATTTTCATGCAGAAATGAATGTATTTGACATGTGTGTACATATATGGTGACTCTCACTGTGTGCCTGAGCAGTTCAGTGTCTTTATGCCAGGCACTGTCTTTGACAGTAATTATTTCTGAGAGCTCAAAGGTGCCTCTTCCCTGGTGTGACAGATTTTGGTGGCCATGTACAGCTGTCTCTGACACCTGCTCTGTCTTCAAATGACAATCACAGAAGAAGTTTTAGCAAATGATTTGAGGAAAAAGAAACTTACACGGAATTCCATGTTCTGCCCCAAAAGAAACCCTGATAATCCAGATATATTTTCTTTGTGCAATCATATGCTGAGTTGCTCAGCATACACTGGTGTGCCTGGGGTATCTCCAGCAGATCTGCTAAGCCCCACATATGTGTTCTGGCCAGCACGTGGTGCTCCACAGGCTGTGGAGGGCTGGCCAGGTGAGCACAGGGCAAGCGGTTGAAGCATCCCTTTCAGCCCTCATAAAGCCACCCAGCTGCAGAGTAATTGATCAGGGCTTGGGTTTTGCCCCACACAAAAGGAGTGTTTCAGAGCAGGCACAGTCACCAGGGCCCTGCTGTTGTCCTCGGCTCTGCAGATGGGACATGCTCAGAGAGCCGTGTGTCCCCAGGGGAGCATCACTGTACCTGTGCACAGAGCCTGTCACCTGCTCTGTCTGGCTAATTAGAGGGGCATTGTTGCTGCTGAAAGGGATCTCATTTCATCTCATCCTCTGATCTTTTCAGGCCTCTGCCCTAGCATAAGGCTCTCTAGAAAACCAAGGCTGAAAGCCTGGCTTCGCCTCTGAGGGTGAGACCCAGTAGGACCAGAGGTGATTTGCCACCCTGGGAGGCTGCTTTGCAATATGGAGAGCATGGATGAGTGGTTGTGTCCTCCTAAATAAGCAAGAAAGAAGAGTTTTAGCAAAGGGACTACCATTTGAAGTGAAATCCTCACCATTTTTGGCCACCTGGAAGCTGAAATCATACATTGATGAGCACAACACGTAGCTGAGCTGGAGCAAAATATTTGAGCTTGTAGATATGGGGACAACCTCCAAATGCATGTTGCCCTTTGAAGGGAGAGCTACTGGAATGGGGCAGTACACCCCTAAAATACATAGTCGTGGTGGAAAAATCGAGGGCTCCAGAAGAGCTGCTGAATCTGCCAGGGCAAGGACATTTGTGTCTTTGTGCTCAAACAAGATTGGGTGGGGTCCATGCCCTGACCTCGCCTCAGGCAAGGCTTTTCCTCCTGCTGTGAATATACACAACTTCCTAAGCCAGCATACAGCGTCCCTCAGGTGTTCATCTGCATCCCGGGGACCAGGATATACACTATTACAGCCATCCCCATTATTAGAAAGATTTCAGTATTCAGCAGACTTTGGATATGCTGGTTATTTCAAGCATAGGGCAATCTATGATTTGGATTAACTGTCCTTCCAAATATCACAGTGTTTCACAAAGGGAAGATGAAGATGCTCATTATGGTGAGAAATCTTTGCAAAATGGCCATGAAACTGAAGCTACTTATTGCCGTTGAGGCAAACTGTGAATGGCTCATCTGAGTTTCATGTCTAAGAATATCCCTATCAGCCCGTCAAGGAGAAGATTAAACATTTGAAGTGACGTGACAAAATCCCTTCATATCATGTCAGGAATTTGGGGGAGGAATTAGACTTAAATGCTCACTAGAAATTTCAGCATTAAGGTGGAGGTGCACAGATGTTCCCGAGCTGTAATGCTTCCCTGCTGCATCTTAGGGTAATTCCCTCCCTGCAGCTTTCTCTGCACTGTGTGCAGGAACAGCCTCAGGGAGAGTTGTGGTAAGGAAGAATCTTTTTCCCTCCCCCTCTGCTAATAAGAATTTGGGTGCAGCTTTAGCTGACGGCAATTTGAACTTTCCCCAAACCAGGGAACTCATGTACAAAAATGAAAGGAAATTCTCATGCTTTCCAAAAGTGAATCCCATCTTCTTGCATGATCCTTCTTGTTGAAAGAGCCAAGTTTATTAAGTATGGAGTAAGCAAACTGCTGCTTAATTTCCAATTTTCATGCAGAAATGAATGTATTTGACATGTGTGTACATATATGGTGACTCTCACTGTGTGCCTGAGCAGTTCAGTGTCTTTATGCCAGGCACTGTCTTTGACAGTAATTATTTCTGAGAGCTCAAAGGTGCCTCTTCCCTGGTGTGACAGATTTTGGTGGCCATGTACAGCTGTCTCTGACACCTGCTCTGTCTTCAAATGACAATCACAGAAGAAGTTTTAGCAAATGATTTGAGGAAAAAGAAACTTACACGGAATTCCATGTTCTGCCCCAAAAGAAACCCTGATAATCCAGATATATTTTCTTTGTGCAATCATATGCTGAGTTGCTCAGCATACACTGGTGTGCCTGGGGTATCTCCAGTTTTTTTTTTCTGGGTGCTTCACTTCCTTTTTTATGCCTTTATGGTGTTGTAACCATCCTGTATGGGCCCTCAGCCCTTGCAACAGGGGAAATATAAAACTTGATTCCAAGCTTGAAGTCGCTGAGTTGCTCAGCATACACTGGTGTGCCTGGGGTATCTCCAGCAGATCTGCTAAGCCCCACATATGTGTTCTGGCCAGCACGTGGTGCTCCACAGGCTGTGGAGGGCTGGCCAGGTGAGCACAGGGCAAGCGGTTGAAGCATCCCTTTCAGCCCTCATAAAGCCACCCAGCTGCAGAGTAATTGATCAGGGCTTGGGTTTTGCCCCACACAAAAGGAGTGTTTCAGAGCAGGCACAGTCACCAGGGCCCTGCTGTTGTCCTCGGCTCTGCAGATGGGACATGCTCAGAGAGCCGTGTGTCCCCAGGGGAGCATCACTGTACCTGTGCACAGAGCCTGTCACCTGCTCTGTCTGGCTAATTAGAGGGGCATTGTTGCTGCTGAAAGGGATCTCATTTCATCTCATCCTCTGATCTTTTCAGGCCTCTGCCCTAGCATAAGGCTCTCTAGAAAACCAAGGCTGAAAGCCTGGCTTCGCCTCTGAGGGTGAGACCCAGTAGGACCAGAGGTGATTTGCCACCCTGGGAGGCTGCTTTGCAATATGGAGAGCATGGATGAGTGGTTGTGTCCTCCTAAATAAGCAAGAAAGAAGAGTTTTAGCAAAGGGACTACCATTTGAAGTGAAATCCTCACCATTTTTGGCCACCTGGAAGCTGAAATCATACATTGATGAGCACAACACGTAGCTGAGCTGGAGCAAAATACTTGAGCTTGTAGATATGGGGACAACCTCCAAATGCATGTTGCCCTTTGAAGGGAGAGCTACTGGAATGGGGCAGTACATCCCCAAAATATATAGTCGTGGTGGGAAAATGGGAGGGCTCCAGAAGAGCTGCTGAATTTGCCAGGGCAAGGACATTTGTGTCTTTGTGCTCAAACAAGATTGGGTGGGGTCCATGCCCTGACCTCGCCTCAGGCAAGGCTTTTCCTCCTGCTGTGAATATACACATACCATTTGAAGTGAAATCCTCACCATTTTTGGCCACCTGGAAGCTGAAATCATACATTGATGAGCACAACACGTAGCTGAGCTGGAGCAAAATATTTGAGCTTGTAGATATGGGGACAACCTCCAAATGCATGTTGCCCTTTGAAGGGAGAGCTACTGGAATGGGGCAGTACACCCCTAAAATACATAGTCGTGGTGGGAAAATCGAGGGCTCCAGAAGAGCTGCTGAATCTGCCAGGGCAAGGACATTTGTGTCTTTGTGCTCAAACAAGATTGGGTGGGGTCCATGCCCTGACCTCGCCTCAGGCAAGGCTTTTCCTCCTGCTGTGAATATACACAACTTCCTAAGCCAGCATACAGCGTCCCTCAGGTGTTCATCTGCATCCCGGGGACCAGGATATACACTATTACAGCCATCCCCATTATTAGAAAGATTTCAGTATTCAGCAGACTTTGGATATGCTGGTTATTTCAAGCATAGGGCAATCTATGATTTGGATTAACTGTCCTTCCAAATATCACAGTGTTTCACAAAGGGAAGATGAAGATGCTCATTATGGTGAGAAATCTTTGCAAAATGGCCATGAAACTGAAGCTACTTATTGCCGTTGAGGCAAACTGTGAATGGCTCATCTGAGTTTCATGTCTAAGAATATCCCTATCAGCCCGTCAAGGAGAAGATTAAACATTTGAAGTGACGTGACAAAATCCCTTCATATCATGTCAGGAATTTGGGGGAGGAATTAGACTTAAATGCTCACTAGAAATTTCAGCATTAAGGTGGAGGTGCACAGATGTGATGCATGTTGTATGCGTTTTTGTTTTTTTTTTCTGGGTGCTTCACTTCCTTTTTTATGCCTTTATGGTGTTGTAACCATCCTGTATGGGCCCTCAGCCCTTGCAACAGGGGAAATATAAAACTTGATTCCAAGCTTGAAGTCAGGGGTGAATTGCCTCAGATTTTGGGAGGCTGTCGCAAGCCTGCTCCCGCCCTGCTGA
>NW_008237902.1:1514531-1527681 GCF_000691975.1 Corvus brachyrhynchos | reverse complement strand
TGGCAGCCTGTGGTCAAGCCTGTGTTTTCAGCTCTAGCTCTAAATGACCTTTTTCTTTCCTCAATAGCCCTGAACAGTAGCTGTGTCATCCTTGCATGTATTCGTCTATCGTAAGTTGAAAGGCAAAGCATTGGATTTCATCTTTGGTCTCTGGAAACATGAAACATATTTCAGGGAAAACAGCTGTGTTCCCTTCTGTGGAGTTTCACAACGGATGAATTCTGCAAAATAAGGCTTGTATTGTTGTTGCAGTCACTGTGTTCTTTTGATATTTTCTTTTTATTTTTATTTCCATAATGAGATTAAATTCTAGACACTGCTTCTTCCCTTGGGAGTAGTTTTAAGGCAGCTCTCTTCCTAAACCTGAATTATTCACTGAGGAGGATTTTTTGCTGAGATGAGAACGAGGAGGTCGGATCTGGGACTGTTGTCATGGCTTGGAGCTCTTTGAAGCTCTTCATCATGAATCATTAAAAAGGCCTGCAATAAGATGGCAAAAGGGAGAACTGGCTCTTTGTGTAAGTGATTTGAGAGTCACCTCTAGATATGCACAAAAGGATTAATCCCAATTGTGACTTTATACATTGAGAAAATAATAAGTTGTGTTTAATTTCCTACTGACTCATTTCCTTGCGTGTTACAACTTACTGTTGGTTTTTATGTGCAAGCACAGTTTGCACTTTATACAGTTTTGTTAATAGACATTTCAACTGTGAATGGCTGTGGGTATTTATTTTGTGCTTAATCACACAACGAGTTGGGTGGCTTACTTTACTATCCACCCCAATGCTTGCTATAGTGTAGAGGTAATAATGTGAAGGTAAGAAAGGTAATTTGTGTGATCTGATTCACATTCCTGATGGTGCTGGCCAAAGCCTGGGGAAGTCTCCATGGTGTTGTATGGGATGACAGATGGTTGGGACAAGGAAGGGGACGGCATGAGTCCCATCCTTGTTTGTGTGTTCTCCCTTTCCCAATTGTTTTTTAATTCTTGATGTCAGACTGAGAGAACTGGGGTGCAGATATGGTGTTAGTGCCCCTGTGTGCAGTTAGAACATCACAGCACTGGACAACACAACAGCCATTGGATGGAAACCCGTCCTTTTTGCCCCAGGATTGGAAACACATTGTGCCATCCTGATTTGCTGATCACATCGCTGTTTGTGTGGGGGTAGTTTGGGGTGATCTGTGGGTGCCAGCTTTTCCAGTGAAAGGCTTTAGGAGTAGAATAGGGTGTTACTGTATGTAATGAATTACAGGCAGCCTCTCTCTGTGCTATTAATGCCACTGCTCTCCAAAGGAGTGGCTCTGCTGCCAAGCCATCCATATTCAAAAGCATAGGGAATGTGGAAAACTGAACCGCAAGGTGTTGTACTTTTGCAAGACAATAGGACCAAAGGAGATCAGCACCTGAAAAGTTTCTAATCCAGTCCCAGGTGAGCGCTTGCTGAGGTGGAGAGCTGTGACAGCAAGATCCACAAATGTTCAGGCATGAGAAAACCCATTCCCAACACTTCTCCTTTCTGCAGCTTGTTAGAACTGGGCATAATTTCAAACATTTCCAGGAATGGCAGGAATGTGCTTCAGCACATCTGCTTCCAGCAGTGGTTCCATGGGATGAGAGTCACTTAGGAGAGCTGGTAAGCAGGAACCTGCTGAAATGTCCACATTGCAATGGTTTTACGGGCCTTAATACAAGGAAACTGAGACTGTGGGGGAGAGGGCAGCGATGTTTGGTGTGTATGGGGCTATTTACCATGAGTTGCAGCAGCAGGAGCAGAGCCCATGTGCCCTGCTGGCACTCTGGGTGGGAGCTGTAGTGCCTGGAGGCTGATGGCCACTGCAGCAGTGACAGCAGATGTGGTGGCAGGGACGTATTTGCAGCTCTTCAAGGCCTTTTGCAAAGCCCTGGAGTGAGGGTCTTTTCTGTTGTCTTTTAGGAGAGCTTTTGAAGCAAAAAGATGAAAACATAAAATGATGGATACATACAAAATTGCAGAGGCAGAGCCGTGCAGGGTGTTGGATCCACCTTTCTGCTGCACCTCATGTCCTGCTCCATGACCCAGGAGGTGGCATCCAGGCATGGAGCTGCCCTGGGGATCCTACACAAAAGGAAATGACTGGGAAGGGGTGGCTGCCCCCTGGAAGACACCATGATTACCTTGATGTATGCTATGGTTATTCTCTCTGGTGTCTCCTGGCATCTTTTTTTTGGACTTGTGGCTTCGTGTTTCCAAAAAAACCCAACACCCAAAAGTCTGTGGGTGTGTGGATACAGCACTCGACAGAAGATCTTCTCGACAGCCTTTGGGAGGTTTGTTTTTGTGTTTGTTCCCAGTGACTGGGAGCTGTTTACATTTGTCCACAGAGTAACCACAGCAACAAAACTGCCCAGCGCCAAGAGGTAAAGCCATTAGATAAAAATGGTCATCATACAGTGATAGGTATGAAGGGAAATCATCTCACAGCATCTCCCTTGGTGATGTGCAAGAGTGCCTGGGGTGCCATCGGAGGTGGGTGCCTGCAAGGATGGGAGTCCCAAGACCAAGCACTGCAACACACTGAGCCTGGCTTGGGCACGAAGCCACAGCATCTGTAGGTGCCCATGAGGCTCTGCAGGGCTTCTCCCACCCCCTCAGTGCTTTCTGTAATGTGCAAAAATCCCTTGCAAGCTTAATGAAGCCCACTCTCCTGCAGACAGGAAGGGTGCTCCCTATCTCTGTTCATTTTCTGCTGAGCTGTGTGTTAGTAATGATGGGAATTTTTCGTACACTGATTTTTTTCCTTCCCTTGGGATAGAAAACATATGTAGTGTCTTTAAAAATAAATAAAATGAATGGCTTAACAATGCAGACTTTGAATATTTGATGGAACATTAGTAGGCTGCAATCAATCAAAAAAAGATCTTTTTCTTCTGAGTAATAAATATGTTAATTATTTTATCTACTCAGATAAAAGCTTAATTACCATAGCACTTGGGGAGTGGGAAGAGGGAGGTAGTTGTTATGCATAGTGTTCCTAAGAAAATCAGTTCATTCTGCAAATAAACCAGCCAGCATTTCCGCAAGCAAACCAACAGACATCCTACTGCTACAGCCAAGCTGTGCGCTTCTCCTGGCAATGGTATAACCAGTAAGGACTTGGTGGGGCGCCTCATTGCTCTGAACCCCCCTCAGGCTGCATTTGCCCACTTTTCTCAAGTTTTCCACCTGGTTACATGCTCAAGCGTGACACTTGCTTGCCACACATCTCTTCTTCATGTGTGGTCTGGGTGGGCTGCAAAAGAGCTGGGCCAAGCACTTCACAGCCCACTTTGCCAGCAAATATTCCGGAGTTCATCACTCCCTAGGAGCAGGGTGGTTTGGCCAGACTTGCAGATCATCACAGGGAGAGACCAGCAAGGGAACAGCAGGGACCACTGTGCAGCATCCCCCTCCTCATTACATGCTGGTAACCCCTCCCTGCTTGGCCATGCTGACGGTGCCTGCATCAAGAATAGCTAAACCACAGAAAATTCATGCTGTGCTTTGCTGCAGTGTCATACCCCTCAGTAGGTAGAAGTGAACTTTTTGGTTTTTTTGTTAACAATCCAAAAAGAATCACACGAAGATGGCACATTGCAGCATTGATGTGTTGAAGAAGCAACCAGCTAGAGAGCAAGACAGGGCTGATAAAGTCTATAAATGCCAAGGACAGTGATGGCATGGGGCTGGGACAGGGGGCTGCCAAACTGGTGGTGCAGTCCCTGCTTTTTGCAGGCTGCCTTAGGTGTCTTCCCCAAATCCAGGGCTTTGCCGCTTTCACTCTTGAGGACAAAAATATGTCCGGCTTCCTTCCAAAGGCCTTTGGCAGCCTCTCCTGGCAGTTGGCTGTTTCTGAAAAGGCAGGCAGTTGTTGCTAAAGTGATTTGGAGGCAGAAGTGGTGCTCTGGGGCCCCAGTGCTATAGGAGAGGATCAGCACCCAAGGTTGTTTCCATTGTGGATAGGGCTGGCTTTGTGCTAGCAGCTCATCTTTGGAAGGAGAAGATGGGTGTGAAGTCCCCCTCTGTCCTTCTTCATCCCAATGCTCTGTACCCGGGAATATTTTGGAGAAACTCAGCAGCCAGCATTTCTTTTGATGCTTGCTAAAGATTATGCAAGTATCTGTCCCGTTCCTGAGAGCTCCCCAGAGCTCAGTAGCTTGAAAGAGAAGTCTCAGAGCAGCAGAATTTTCTAGAAGTGGATGTAGCTTTATGGATACTCTCAGAGATAGGGGTGCCTAAGAGTTAACGTGAATTTCAATCAAGAAGACATTAAGAAGAGCAGAGGGAAAACAGATTAGCTGTCCTCTTGCCTTGCTCTATAAGATGAGACAATGAGAGAATGTGATGAGATCAATGGAAAAAATAAAAGGAAATGAGAAATCAAAGGAATTGCTGCTTTACAGTTTATTTCATATGATGAATTGGGAAAATTTGCCCTTCAGGGGATCAAATATTCTCTTATTTTTTTAACAGATTTGGATAACTCATGACTGCAGAGATGAAACCCGTGATAGAGGCTGGCCCCCTGCAGGGATTCAAAAGTAAACAATCAATTTCAGGTACAAGTGGTGGCACACTGCGGATGTGCCTTCCCCTGGTGCTCTCAGAAACCACACAGAGCTGTGGCATCTGCCAGAGCGTGGCTTCCCGCAGGGCTTGAGGGCTGGGTTATTGGAGCTGTAAGTCCTGGGACATCGGAGCAGCTACACCACAGGGTTGCTCTCAGCATCTCGGGGAGCCTGAGCTGCACACACCTGTTGCAGTGGGGATCCTGCAACACGCATATATCAAACCAGGAGTCCCGTGGAAAGGAAATATATATGGACAGACAGATTCTTGCTAGATGTTTCAGAGATGTTTATTTCTCCAGCCGCATGGCCGGAGCTCTGCTGAGGAACTGTTCAATCACAGGACCAAGGGTCCTTCTGCCCGCGCAGGGAACACAAACCAACCCATGGGAACGAGGCTGAGCAGGGGCAGGGAAACCCCGTGTCTGTGCCCTCAGGGCCCCTCTCCCAGGGCTACACGGCGGGGGAGGGACCCCAACACACACCTCCCTCTCCAGGCTGTTCATGCAGCGGTTTGGCAGATGCTCAGAACCAGGACAGAGAAAAGGATCTCTGTCCTTCCTTTCCAGCATTTCAGTGGTGCTTCAGGAGTCACAGGCCTCATGCCTTAAAGCAGATCCTTTCTGGGACTTCAGGTTAGCTGTGGGCTTTGGCACTTCATGTCCCAAGTGACTTGCCCTCAGAGAAAGAAGTACTTTCTATGAGTTGTCATCCCAGCAGTAACTCTGATCCCTGCATTTCCCTAGAGCTGTGATTTTGTTTCTTCTTCTTTTAAAGAATTTTGCTGTGCCCACTCCACAGCTCCAGGTCATTGCTGAGCTGTGTATGGGTCATACGCTCTCTGTGTTCTGCAACCACCAAGCCTCTGCCCAGCTGGAAATCAATGGGAAAACTCTTGCACTGGAAGCTGAAAAGGTGCTTTCTGTGTTCTTGGGTAAACGGGTCTTCTGGGCACCAGCAGTCAGTGGTTGGCGATCAGCTCCAACCAGCACTGGCCTTTGATGAGCCAAGATTCAAGGTTTTTGCAGCCACACACTGCTGACAAAGCCACCTTCTCTTTGGGAATACACAAACACTCCAGTTTTGCTCCCTCCCTGATGTACAAGCCCTTGGTCTGATGTTCCAACCAGCTGGCTGGTAGCAGGCAAGTGCTGCCAGAGGCCAAGATGAATGATTTGTCCTTGTGCTACTCTGGGAGTTTCTTGAAACTGATGTCTCTCTAATTAACATCTTTACCTTCCTAAATTCTTCATTAGCATTTTTATCTCTGGTACTTTGCAGATGTTTGTTGGTGATATCAGCTAGATTAGGCATGGTTTCCCTTCCAGGTGTCTGAATGGGTTTTTCTTTCCCCCAGCAATGACTTTGGCTCTGCCAGGCAGTGTCTCTTCCCCTTGGCATAGTAAACTTCCCATAGATAGGGCACTTTGATGACAAAGGAGCCCCATTTTAGCAGTAAGAATACCTTGGCTTTAACAACGGGCAGTTAAAATCCAAAACTGAAACTCCCCACAGATACAGAGAACAAAACAAAAAAAGCTTTTAAACTGCACTGCTCTCTGTGCAGTGGGTGCCAGCAGAAAGGAGGCCAGCTCCAAACAATCCCAGCCTTGCCCCACGCTCGGCTTCCAGACTTTGAACGTGTTTTGTTTTGATATCATATCCTTGAGATTTTCTGTTCTCTCTAATTGCATTTAGTGCCTGGCTTGGGAAAGGCTGTTCTGCTGCGAATGCAGCTGTGCCCCTGCTCCCTGCACAGCCCACCCCTCTGCTCCAGAGCTGTCAGGTGGGACGGCTGCCTTGCAGGGTCTGTTTTTGCCAAGGAGATGTTGAAATTATTGGCCAGTTCTTCAAAGGTCTGCAGCGGTTCTTGATGTTCCTCACCGGAGCGGGGCAGCGGAAGAAAGTCGCCTGGGAAATGCTGTCCGGAAGTGAAAATTGAATTCTTTAATGCTCTTGAAGAGCAAATAAAGTTTCTAAGTATGAGAAGCAGCCCACGCAGCCTTTAGATGTGTTTGTACCCAAACAAACCCACGTTGTACCCAATGTATTAATTTCTTTAGCACGTAAATTGCTCCAAATAAGCTATTGGGTAAGGCTGGATGCAGGAAGGAAAAATCCAGGACAGATTTGCCTTTCCCACAATCCTGGCCTGATCTTGTGTCCATGATTGTGCTAGTTGGTCAGGAGGGTTATATCAGATAAGAATGTTATTGTTAATTTGACTTGTATGTGTAGGACAGGGTGGTCTTGTTTTTCTTTAAAAAAGCTCTTAAAATGGTCCAGTTCAAGCTAAAGGACCATCTCCTTCCCCTTCCGTTCAAGCCCATCATTTTGTCCAAAGGGTCAAGGGTGTTTGAAGTTTCAGGGTGCTTCTCGGAATTTTTTCTTTTGTTTCTTTTGTAAACTCTGGATGCAGAAGCACCAGCCATTCACAGATGTAGCACACCCATGTCACTTTTAAAGCCTGTTGTATTAGCTTTCATCCCCTCTGGGCTGACCTCTGTCCACTGAATATAACACACACCAGGGATTTCCATTACAGCCCTGTACTTCATTCCTGGCCTCACGTGTAATTTGGTTGGATGTAACACTTGGAGTTGCAGAGAATCTGGCTGATGAGAACAGATGGGGAAAAAGGTGCAGTAATTTCTTTGTCGATGCCAACCACCACTGTTTTAAGGTGTAATTTGTGCTTCTGTCTGCACAAATCCATCTAGAGCTAAAGCATGATTAAACAAGTTGCCTTTTAACATTCTTTAGCTTCTGTTCTTTGCTGCTAGGAGACAACTTCCAGGGTGAGGCAGCTGGATTTACAATTATGGAGAAAAGTTGGAGTGGAAAGAGAAGCAAAATGACAACTGTGGTGCAAATTATAATAATCCTAATGACTGAGGCAGCAGCTGGGTCTGCTCCTGCATGCCCAGACCACAGTGGGGAGATCCTACCCCTGCACCAGCCCAGGGAGCCCAACCCCTCAAGTCCACACAGGGCAGGACAGGGCAGACACATGTTTTAGTGTGTTTGTTCTTCAAAAGGATCCTCAGGTGCTCTCCTGGCCACCTGACAGGCCTAGCTCTTGCTTTGAGTTGTTAGAATCATGGAACCATAAAATCATTTCTGTTGGAAAAGCCCTCTAAGATCGTTGACTCCTACCATTCCGCCAGAACTGCCAAAGCCACCACTAAACCATGTCCCCAAGTGATGAATCTACACAGCCTTTAAATCCCTTCAGGGATGGTCACTCCACGATTTCCTTGGGCACCCTGTGCCAGGGCTTAATAACCATTTTGGTGAAGAAATTTTTCCTAGCATCCAACCTAGAACTTGTGGCTCTTTCCTCTTGTTCTGTCACTTGTTACCTGGGAGAAGAGACTGATCCCCTGCTGGCTACAACCTCCTTTCAGGGAGTCGTAGAGAGTGAGAAGGTCCTTCCTGAGTCTCCTTTTTCTCCAGGCTGAGACACCCCAGCTCCCTCAGCTGCTCCTCATCAGAGTTGTGCTCCAGACCCTGCTCCAGCTCCGTTGCTCTTCTCTGGACATGCAAAGATCACTTGCTACTGCTCCTTACCAGGACTAAAAAAAGACATGCAGTAAAACCAATTTCTTGTTTACATATCAATATGCACCTCTCTCATGTCACCATGATTCATCCAGCTTGCTTGAAAGCTGACAGAAGCCAACTAAGCAAAAAAAAAAAAAGGAGAAGTAGAAATAGCAATTTCCCCTCCCTGATTTTCCTGGTGGAATTTGCTGGACATGGGGTTGACGGGATTGACAGGGTACTGTGCGTTGTTTGGGGAATGTCTTGAACAGTATAAACCACGTATCAGATCTTCAGGACATATAAGTCAGTGTAACTCCAGCTGAAACTCTGCTATAGAATATTCTGCATCTTTTCAGTGCATACTTATAACAAACTCACTGGCCAAATCTTGTGTCTTTCTCTAATTCATTCAAGATGCACACTATAAATCACCCTTGGCTTTGACCCATGAAGGAAAACTAACTTGACAAATCCCTTTCTGTATTCATTTTTGTCAAAACATTGTTTATGACGATGGGTAGGTTGCTGATAGCTCTGGCTATTGTTGCCCAGGTCCCTGTGGGCTTGATAAATGCTCAGCTGGAGTCCATGTGGATGTCTTACCTCAGCCATGAAGACTTTTTGCCTTTTCTTTTATATCCCTGTTATACCTTTTTTACAGCTTCTGTATTCTTAGTGCTTTTTGCCTGCATTCTTGGACTTGTTTGTCAAGCTGAGAGACTCAACATCTTAGAAGCTTTGTAGCCAGGGATCAGTGTGCTCCAGACCCCAAAGTCCTCTCCAGAACACATTCTGTAAACTGAGATAGAACCATCCAGGAGAAAGCTCCTTGGGGAGGGGGGCTCACTTGAGCCTCTCATTGGGGAATTTTTGATAGATCTGCTAATTATTAAAACCTATGATGTTATACCAGATCTTTTGGGGTGTGCATTGCGGTGCACTTGACCTGGACGTGTGCACCTAAGGATCCTTAACCAAGGTAAAATCCCTTCTCCCCTTCTAACCGTGTTTGACTTGATTTTAAGACCAGGAAAAGGCATCAGTTTCTCATGTTAAGACTTGTGTCTTAGAGTGAAGAGCCTGATTTATTAAAAACCATCAGATAATATAGTAAGACACATGTCAGCAATGTTAAATACCTCCATAAATTTTGCCTCTCTGGAGCAGATCAAATGTGCAATTATTTGAGGCATGATGAAGGCATCCTGCATTGAGGCAACGTTTTAGTAACCCGATAACGCGAGCAGTTCTTACCATGTGCTTACAGAAATGAGGTTATGGGATTGCACTTTCTCTCTCTTTTCACACAATAAATATTTCAACTTTATAGATATCTCCAGCTTAACTTAACAGAGGGCTTATACCTGATGGGTTGCAGGTGACAGCACTAGGCATCTGTATCTGACTGATTTTTTCTGTGACATGTTGGAGATATGAAGGTCTGATATTGGCTGTGTTGTGCACATGGCTATTCACCTCCACAGGTGTTTGAAGTAGAGCCTGTGGCCCTGCCTGGAGCTTTCCTTTAGAGAGATGTGGGATGCAGGCACTAGGAACAGCCCTAAGGGGTTTTTCTGCATATATTTGTGCTTTCCTGCCCCTTTGGAAGAATTTTCTTCTTCTATTCCCAGGGTGTTGTCCACCCTATCTCTCTTTGCTTGTCTCCACCATGTCACTGCCAGGTTCTTGAAGCTCCTGGGGCTGTTTCCAGCCCACACAATTGCTGGGCTGGCAGGGAAGAGCCTGGGGAAACACCCAGCCTGGAGCACAGCCTGGGGCTGCAGCTTTCCATTCCCAGGTTGTGGCTCAATGTGAAAAATGTGTGCTGCTCACATGTCTTTCTCTCTCTGCCTGCAAATTAGTAGTGCCAATTAACTTCCAAAAATAGGTGGAGTGTTAAGGACTTCAAAGGTTGTAACCTATTATATATAAATATTCAATATAATTCAATCAGAATTAACATGAACCTTCCTTGTAAAAGTAAGCATTTGCTTTCCAAGACATAGGCTCACAATATTCTAATATTAATATTATTAGATTATTTGAATTATAGTAAGAACATTTAGATTGACTATTAGGAACAATTTCTTCACCAAAAGGGTTGGAACAGGATGCCCAGGTCAGTGGTGGAGTCACCAATCCCTTTAGGGATTTTGGAGGCATGTGGATGTAGCACTTGGGCACATGGCTTAATGGGGGTTGGCAGTGCTGGGTTAAGGGTTGGACTCAGTAGTCTTAGAGGGCTTTTCTAATCTACATGATTCAATGAATGTATGATTAAACCTACATACATACATATATATATATATAGGTATTGCAGTTCCATTCCAAAGCTCATGTCTGGATTTCTTTCCCAGTGAAAAACAAGGTATGTGGGGACAAGGAAGCAAAGGTGAAATGTTTATATCAGGGCTGGGAAGTGCTCCTGAATCCTGTACTATGAGTTTGTGGGGACAAAAGTCACACAATTGATTCCTTAAAAAAAAATCCCATTGTGGATTTTTAAGGTTTTGAAATTGTTTATACAGGGTGAAATTTGTGTAATCAGTGTAATAGGCTCAGTAAACCTTTTGATCCTTTGGCATGCAGGAGTTACACACACTGTGGGTTTGTCCCCATGAAATGCAGTAGCTGCAGCTCCTCTGTGCAGGTCTGTGAGGAGGCACCAGCCAAGGAAAAGCCGATGGAGGGTCAGCAGAGAGATGAGAGCCCCAGGGCTCAGTGGGTGCTGACATCCATGATTTATCTCACTCTACTGTAGGGTGAGTGAAACTGGCCCCACACCTCTGTTTTCCTGTCTCTAACACACCTCATCCAGCTTTTGCATTTTGTCCCACTGCCAAGTGCTGTGCGAGTCCCTGCTGTGCCTCCCTGCCATTAATCACCAGAGCCCTTCCCTGGGCTGCCCTGTGCTTCCTTAGAGACTGAACCCTCCTTATCATTCACGTATAATCTCGTTACAGCTTTATACCCACTTGCATGATCCACTTATCAGCCCATAAATCTGAGCAAGACCAAACAGTGCATAACGGTGGATTTGCTGGTTCCTGGTATTGATTTTCTGCGCTTGGGCTGTGGCACTCAGGAACTTTCTAAACAATCTATTTTTGCAGTGGTGCTTGAAGAAAACACACCTTTCCCCAGTTCTCCCTGCCATGAACCTGGGTAAGGTTCATTCTCCCAGCCAGTACCACTTGCTGTTCTCACCTTGAGATGTTTCCTGTGCAACCACCCTCATTCACATCCTGTCCTGTCGGTAACAAACCACTGTGCCCTCTCCCTGAGCCTGGGCATGGGCAGAGCAGTCAGAGCGACCTGAATTACAGATCTGCACTTCTGAACCTTCTCACTTTCCTTTGGCTTGATTTACTTTTGCTGGATTTCAGGAAAAAAATAGGATTTTATGAGAAAGTTGGGGTTTTTTTATGGTTAAAAAAATCCAGGTTAGGGGGGAGTTTCTGTGACCTGGGTCAACATGCTCGTGCTGAGGCATCAAAAAAACCCCTCTGAAACAATCAAAGCAGGAAAATTCAAGTCTGACAATTTTCTGTGAGTTGTAGGTAAGCCGGGAGCTAAGATTTAAGTGGCAGATGAAGAAGTTCATTGCAGTATTTTTGAAATATGGACCTATAAATCTCCAATTTTCTACATGCACGGCCAAGCGTGTTCCTGTATATTTATTCTGTTGAATGTTAAGTGGTTCAGTTTTACTGTGGTTGCCTTGATTTTTTTTTCTCAGTGGTGTTTAATTCAACATAAGCCCTACTACTTAGTCATTTTGTTCATATTTCTTCATTTAGATGCTTGTGCAAGGAAAGGTTAGGAGCAATCAGAAAATACTGGAAGCAAAATAAATGTTCTCTAATCTCTCTTCAAGCCCAGACTGAAATGTTATTAGTACTTCTGGGCTTGTCTGGATTAGTTTCTTAAGAAGCTGAAGCTGAACAGATCTAACTAGATTATTAATTTAGTAAAACACAGCCTCTCTGGGGACTGAGCCAAACGAGTATCATGTTGCTTTGTTTCTCTCCGTGTACTCATGGCTTCTGTGGGGGATTTATCCTTCCTTAAAACAGGGAATGATGTGAGCAAAGGACTGTGAACACCCATCTTGTGGGCACCACATGGCAGAAGAGGATGAAGGGCATCGTCAGCCTCTCCCCCTCCTCCTCACCATGCTCCTTGCTGTGTGTTTGCATTAAGAAATGTGGGCTGGAAACAGCTCATGTCTTATTGCCTTTGCAACAATGTCAGCTTGAATCTTAGCTTATGGTGATGGATATTATTACCCTTTTCAACCAGAGTAATTCCTTCATTCCTGTGAAATCTGCTGTCTTATTCTTTATCCAGTGAGGAGATACCGATACAGAAAAACAAGATGTCTTTCTGGAGTGTTTGAACATCACACACAGGGTTGCTCCTCTGGACATCTGTGAGCAGGTCCAAAGGTGTCATGGTTGGGCTCCTGGGCCTGAGAGGCTGCACCCTTCCCAAATCACCTGGGAGGAAGAGGGCTGAGCCAGGAGCAGTGCAGGAGGAGTACTGAATCGCCTTTTTGTAATACAAGGGCACAGGGCACACAATATCAATCTTGCTTTAAATGAAAAGATTTGTTTCAGCTTTGTACCTGGTGCATACATAACTGAGAGAAGTCATGGGCACAGGGTGTCACGATCCGCTAATGCAAGCGGGGGTCGTGATGGTTCGTTTATCGATCTCAGAGTGTAAAAGGACACAAGAGATTTCAGTTTTAATCAAAGCAGTGCACCTTTATTAAGTGCCCACAACACAGTAATGCGATAGAAGAGAGTAAGAGAGAGAGAGAGAGAGAGAGAGAGGGAAAAGAGGGGCAATAGCTACCAACGGATGAGACGAAGTCCTCGTGGTCTTCCGCCAATAGATTCGTCTTCTTTCCGTGGGGAGATCTCGGACTCGGTTATTTTAGAAGGTCCCTTTATAGTCCTTTTCAGAAGCGAGGGGCAACTGGCCAAGAGGTTGGGGAATCTACAGCCA
>NW_008237902.1:1511191-1514501 GCF_000691975.1 Corvus brachyrhynchos | reverse complement strand
GCTTCGGCGCAGTCCTTCCCGCCTGGGCAGCAAGAACGGCGCAGTCCATTGTGACCTGCACTAATTTTCCTCAGGAATGCGTACCAGTTCCCAGTGGGCACACCCGTAGGCAACACTTGGCAGACAATCCCACCTCAGCCAGGCCAGGACTGCTGTGTTCAGTCTCTGTCTTCGGCGATGATCGTGAGGCAGATGAGGGATTTTCGGACCGTCTCTTACACAGGGGTATAAATGGGCTGGAAATGGAGGTGTACTGACCTGTGAAAATGGGGTTATTGGTTATCAGTGATGTTAGTGATGCCTTTTCCTGGTCTTAAAATCAAGAATCAAGCATGCTTAGAAGGGAAAAAGGGATTTTACCTTGGTATTTATTTTAAGGATCCTTAGGTGCACCATGTCCAGGTGGAATGCGCCTCAATGCACACCACAATACCCACACACGATAGATCAGGCATAACATTATAGGTCTTACTAATTAGCACATCTATCAAAGATTCCCCAATGAGAGGCTCAAGTGAGCCCCCCTCCCCAGGGAACCTTCCCCTGGATGGTTCTATCTTAGTTTACAGAATGTGTTCTGGAGAGGACCTTGGGGTTTGGGGCACACTGATCCCTGGCTACAAAGCTTCTAAGATGTTGAGTCTCCTAGCTTGACAAGTAAGTCTAAAAATGTAGGCTAAAAAACACTAGGAATACAAAAGTTATAAAAAGGTGTATAAAAGGGGTATAAAAGAAAAGGCAAGAAATCATCATGGCATCATTTGTCCTGATTAAATATCCAGAAAGTGCCCAGGGAGGGATGTCTAGATGCTGGGACACTGTTGAACTGTGTCCTACCTGCCACTCCTCTCCCTTCCCAGGTCAGCACCATGCCCTGCTGTGCCTGATGCCCAGGGAGGGGGCAAAAGGATGGATTGCTCAGTGGGGTCATATGCAGTGATGCAGCCCCTGAGCAGTACTTAAACCCCTGGGGTTTAAATACATGTTGTAGCCTCACCCACGGCTGGAAGGAGGGCAGAGGAGACAGGGCATCACCCAGAGAAAGCAGGTGATGAGTAATGTCCCATGCTGTCAGAGTTTCTTGAAATTCTTTCAGCAGTTTCAGAACTTGAGCTATGTTTAAATTTAAAAAAAGTCTTATAGTCGAGGCATTGAGAGTTAATAGTCAAATATTTAATAAGCAAGGAAGGGATAGGACTAAATGGGTTTGGCTGCTGGTGGAGTCCCTAAGTAAGAGCAAACTGGCTCAGTGAGCTCCCTCTTTCTGTAGGAGACAGGTGGGCAGCTCCTTCTCTGGCATCCTTGGTGCTGCTCCAGCATGGCCAGTGTCACCCAGAGTGTGAAGTGGCTCCAGTGTCCTTGGCCTGAGGAAAGCCAAACTGAGAGATGAGTTGGATCCTTCCCCCTATTCTCCGAGTGCGGTTGATTGCAGCATCTGGTTGTAAGTGTGAGAATAATTCCTTGTGGGCTTTAGTACTGGTAGGAAAAAGATTGTGTTTTGTGAGGTTTCCATACGTGACACCTGCACTTCAACAGCTGAAGTGCCCTGAGGCAGCTCGTGTCTCATTACTTGAGGGCTTTTTTTAACCCTTTCCACAAGGATGGCTCCTGTGGCTGATGCATGATGGCAATGTTTGGAACTTAGGGCTGTCTTCAGGTGGGAATGAACAAGATAAGACTGAACTTATGTCCTGCTACCCTCCTTCCCTCCCAAATACCTCATTCAGGATGGATCAGTTTTTGGAGGTGTCCCCCCTCATTTCCTGTTGAAGGACTGTGCAGAGATAGCTCAACTACCACCATGCTCTTGTGTGAAAAGTGTTATCTTAGGTTCCTCAAGGAGCCAAAGTTCCCACTGAGCAACTATTCAGTATGTATAAACAGGTCAAAATCTCAGGGGTTTGGGCCACTTCGGGGAAAAGAAAACCTGCTCACATTTAGGGACAAAATACTTTAACAATTGCAATGGATCTGCCAAAGAAAATACATTCAAGCTACTAAGGAAGAAATCAGAAACTTTCTTGCTGAGATCAGAGCAGCAAAGCCTGGAAACATGAA
The DNA here is from genome assembly GCF_000691975.1 of Corvus brachyrhynchos. Lineage (NCBI taxonomy): Eukaryota > Metazoa > Chordata > Aves > Passeriformes > Corvidae > Corvus > Corvus brachyrhynchos. The sequence goes on along the minus strand of NW_008237902.1, from coordinate 1,512,443 downwards.
GCAATTTGTCTCTTGTACGAGCCATATCCAGAATCAGCAGCAATAAGACTAAGTTTAATCAAACAGCGACTTTTTCTCAGTTTTTTTTCTGTTTTCATAATTTTTGATAGGAAAATGGATTTTACACATAATCCTGATGCTGTTAGTTTTCTTCCAGCTGCTTCCTATTTGTGAAAGCGTGTGTGTCATATTTATCTTGTACTCTTTAAATAACCACAATTTTATTAGTAACTCCTTATAACCTCTCTAAACATAGCACTATTTTGGGAGGAACATGACAATTTTGCGTAAGAAAACATGAAGTGTTATATAAAATGTGAAAGGAAGGGAAGGCAATGATGATAAGTGGAGCTGAGCAGAATGTTTCTGGATAGTTTTGTGAAGGAGAACGTCCCTTTGCAAAATCAGTATTTGCAATGGGCAAATTTCAGTGCTGAGAAGTATTTTTAATTTCCTTTTGGAAAAATTAAATTGATTTCCTAGCCTTACCGGAAAGGCACTTCTCAATTCTCTTTCTGGCAGGAAGCAATGTGGATAAAAGTCTTCTAAGCAAGCATGTAAAAATACTAAAACACCCTCACCCTAAGTGCTCCTAAAATTGAATTGGATTATTACAGATTTTTTATTTGTGTTTTACTCCATGTCCTAGCGCGGAATGAATATTTTTAAAACATTACACATTTTTGTGGGAAAGGACTTCCATGTTCTTGTGCTAAAATAAACAAATAAAGATGCACACTAATTTCCTACTTTCTATAATACTATCTCTGTGTGGTAACAGGGTTGGATTACACACTGGTCTGTCTAAGCATTTAATCATCTGTACAACTTTCAATATACAAATGAACTTGAAAATCTTTCTGTGCTTAGAGCATCACAAAATCATGGCTAATTTTGGCCCCCGTCAAATGCTTTTCTGGTTCAGGCAAAAATAACCAACTTCACGTGTGGAAACAGTGGTTTGATTTTTGCCTCCCCCTAATATTTCTAGGCATGGTAATGGGGACACTGATACTATTTATGCAACAGAAGTATTATTGTCTAATTTGAGACTTCTCAGATTTGTTTTTTCCTTTGATTTCTGAACAGACTTCCAGAAAAATACATTGACCATGCTGAAGGTATTGCTGTGATTCATGACTTCTTCTTCATTTTTTTAAGTAAAAAAGTGCTTAATTCACTTAAGCCCCTTCAAAATTAATTGGCACATTTAGCAGTTTCCAGTAATAAATATTATTCCATCTGTTCCATT
>NW_008237902.1:1510708-1511017 GCF_000691975.1 Corvus brachyrhynchos | reverse complement strand
CACCCGCAGGGCTGGCGGGAAGTGCTTCCGCAGAAAAATGGGCCTTGGTGCGGTAAGGTGATGGGATCTGATCAAGTGGTGAAGGGTCTGGGGCACAAGCCCTGCAGGAAGTGGCTGAGGGAGATGGGGTTGTTTAGTCTTGAGTAAAGGAAGGCTCATGGGAGACCCGACTGCACTCCAGAACTGCCGGAAAGGAGGTCGTGGCCAGGCGGGAACTGGTCTCTTCTCCCAGGCAACCAGCGACAGGACAAGGGAAAATGGCCTCAAGTTGCACCAGGGGAGGTTCAGGTTGGATATCAGCAACATTTT
>NW_008237902.1:1486647-1510689 GCF_000691975.1 Corvus brachyrhynchos | reverse complement strand
GTGTTTAAACACTGGAAGAGGCTGCCCAGGGAAGTGGTGAAATCAAAATCCCTGAAAGTGTTAAAAAAATGAGTAAATGTGGCACTTTGCTGTATGGTTTAGTGGGCATGGGGGTATTCAGTCAAAGGTTGGATTTAATGACCTTGGAGGTCTTTTCCAACCTTAATGATTCTATGATTCTTTGAGTTTCTGTAGGCAACAGCAGAGCTGAGGGTTGTCATCAAAAACTGGTGATTTTGGAGCAGAACAGTTACATTTGCACATGGTAATTTTCTGAACTTGTATGTGGCTCTTCTCACCCTCCATGCATTCCTACTCCTCCTGGGTTGGAGTATGGCCAACATCTACTACCCTGCTTGTGAAATATTCGCAACTTTTCTTTAAATGACAGCCACAAGGTATTGCTGAGTGTTTTCGTTGTTAAAATACGGCACAGGTGAAAGCGGGATGTGCTGTCCCTCACTGGTGGCTGCAGGGTTTCTGATGGCGTGGAGGCTTGCTCATAAATCCAGTAATTGGTGGGCACATTTCTTGTGTTGAGGATCACCACAGATCTCTTCCCAGAGAAAAACAAATCACTGGTTGGACACAGCTTTTAGTTCTAACAGCTGGGGTTTGATTACCTGAAGCTATTCTTGAGCTGTATTTTTCTCATTCATACAAGAGTGTAGCAATAACAAAGTGACTTTGTAAGCATCTTCCTCCATGTGAAAGTTCTGCTGCAAACTTGAGTTACATATTGATTAACTGTGGTTCTGTTTGATTTTATTTTACTACTTTGGATCCCAGGGCTTTTCTCAGTTTGCCTCTGGAGAACTTAAGAGCTGAAGTAAAACACGTACTTTGTATGGATGGTTTCCTCCTTCTGTGCTAACATTTAATTGTATTTCCCATGCACACACCATGCTGTGGAGTTTATTTTCATCTCAAGACTTCTTGTGAAATTGTGGATTGCTGAGAATGTGCTTGGGATGCTGCAGGCCAGGAAAGTCCCCTTCCTTTGCTGATGAGGAGCATGGGGGGTCCAAGTACCAAGGCAGGCAAACATTTGCTCCCTGAACCAAGAAGAATCAGATCTTCTTCCACCCACCCTGAGCTCCCAGTCTGAGCAGATCTCACTGATGATTTATTTTAAGTCAGTTCCTGCTGGTGGTGACAGGTGACTTTGGGTGATCTGTGTGCTTAATATAACAAGCAGAATCCATAGAGAATGTTATTTTTCATGAGTTATAGATTGGTTAGTGACTCCTATGTCGTGTGGTGCACAACTGGTATATAGATTTGAGCTAAACCACACACAAATGTATTGTCAGCAATCCATTTCTAAGAATTTGCTCATATTAACTTTTCCCTTTACAAAGTGCCATACAGCTTAAGGTATCAACATGGCAAAAAATTTGAAGCATCTATTGAGGCTTTTTTGGTTTGGTTTTTTTTTTTTTTTTTCCCCCTGGGATCCTTAGAAGAAATTAAAAGATAGTTTATGGGAAAGTGAATTGTGAATTACAGACTCCTACTCACCTGGATGACTGTTCAGGCAAAGCTGCGTGGCTGTCAGGGCTGTGCAGATGATGCCCTTGTGCATCTCCATTGCAGGACCAGCTGCACTGTCCCTGCTGGCTGCTCTTCATCCTCCTGTGGTCCAGGGGTGAGCCTTGGACACTGTGTTACAGAGATGCAGTGTTAGTCTTTCCCAGTGAACATCTGGTCCCACTTGCTATTCCTATCCTCCATCCAAATTTTGCAAATGTCCTTAAGTATGTTGGAGAGCTCGTGGCTGTGCAGGAGGACAAGCACCTTGATGAATAACACCATGCGCAGTGGAGCAGCGGAAATGGCCAGTGGATGAGGCGAGGGTCAGCAGGGAAGACAGAAGCAATCCGGATGAGAACTCGGAGGAGTTGGATGCCTGCAGATGGGCCGGCCCCTGCTGAAAACCAGGATAGCCCCACACCAGGATAGCCCACTGCCCATGGACGAGCCAGGAAAGGTTTCTAGGACAACTGAAAGGCTTTGGGAACAGGGAAAGAATGGAGCCAAATCTTAAAGTCAGATGAGGAGAAAATGAGTAACATCTGCTGAGACGTGTGAAAGAGCCGTTTGTGCTCATTGCAACCCGAAGCCTTTCTCCAGCAGCCACAGCAGCATGGGCCAGCTCGCTGTCCCCCACACAGGCTGGCTGGCTCAGGGGTCGTTAGGGATGATTTATGTGCTCATTACAGCCACAGCTCTGGACACTGCCCTGTGCCTCACTGGTGTGTCCCCCAAAGCCTCAACACCCGCACGGGGGCATCAATTCACCCCTGTGTATTCATAGAGAAAAGCCTCTGTCCTGTCCCAAGGCTGCAGAGGGGTGAGGTCCTGGGGATGCTGCTGCTGTACAATTATTAGTTATACTAATGGCTCATAAATAACAGATTACTGCCAATCTTTCACTCCTGACACCGTGGGTCCACAGAGCTGCACGTCCTCTGCATCTCCCTGCTCCCTCTCCCTGCTGATGTAAGGGTAAATTTCCCCTTGACTCTGATGGGGCAAATAACTCTCCCTGCTTCTCTAGCTGGTCCCTCTGCTATTTTAACAGATCAGCTTTTTGCCTCTAATTAGGCTATTTTCTGCAATGCAGAATGTGGTTGGAAATGCTCGAGCTGGAGGTAGCGAACAGTCCAGAAGGATTGCACCTGTGGTTGCTAATCAGCGGCCGCTTCAGCAAGCTGAAATTAGGAAAGCACACAAAAGAGCGAGCAATTTTGAAAATGAGGATGAGCATCCCGAAATTTTTAAGAACAATTATGTTTTCACAGCTGTGCTGGTTGCCCCAAATGCATAGAAATCAAGTCAAAAACCGAACTCCTTTAACTCAAAGAAAATTAACCTTCATAGTTAAACTCAATGAGAAGTAAACTTACTTTCCCTTCAAATGAATACTATAGCCTTGAAAAAACCTAGCAGCAAGTTATGCTGTAATTATGTTCTTTGAATTAAAGTTTGTCAGTCCAAGCAAAATAAATAGAAACACAGGCAGGGCAATAGATATATTGGAGTAAAATTTGGCCTTGGTATGTTGTTTTCATGCTGAAGCTATGCCAAAGTTAATCTACTGTAATTGTGTCTATTACCAGATTCTACTATAAATAAAGGAGACAACCTGAGAGCTGTTGATATAATTCTTTCATTAACATATTGTTACCACCATGGAAGGACTTGGCCAGATCACATTTGTCAGGAATCAGGCCAAGAGTTACTGAATTACCCAGCAACTGTACACTTCACTTTGAAGGCACACACTGAATGCTTCCCTGTGGCTCCCACTCTGCCACTGCCACTAAAGATCTGTGGGGAGGGGAACGCAAGAGCCTTCCCCTTTTTGTCTGTGAGGAGCATTTGGGGCGGTCAGTGGGTGCTGGTGGGCCACAGCCATGTGGGACAGGGATAAAGCTTTGAGTTTGCTCTGAGGGGATTACAGGGGGTGGTCCCCAGGAGTTAGGCTGAGCAGTGGCATCCAGTGGATGTAGTCCCTCTGCACCAAGGTTTGGCTTAGGCTGGGAGCCGAGTTTAATTTGAGCTCTTTCCTTACTCTAAGACCATCCTTTGACTAGCAATATTGAGGATTAGTATGTATTTCTGATAGAAAAACTCCCTACAGTTATGCAAGGAGAGAGAGGGAGCTGGTTCTTACATGGGTGGGAATTAATCCTATGGGTTTAACTTCCAAGCATGCTATGAGGGGCTCCCTTTCCTTCCAGGCCCTGCTGCCTCTGACAGAAAGGAGGCAGTCTGTGGCTTGCTCCTATCCTGCCCAGTGCCTCCTTGGGTGCCTTTCTCTTGGATACCCTCTGAAGAAAGGTTTTTTGGTTGTCTTTAAGAAATATCAGCTTCTTTTTCTCTTTTCTACCTTTGTATGGGTTCCTGCTCTTCCTTTCCTTCCTACATGCTGCTTTTGGATGCTCAAAGGTTTTTTCTGCGCAAGTCTTCCAAATCCCACACTCACAGCAGGATTAGGAAGGGTAACTGACTGGTGATGCTTCAGATTTGTGGTATTATTCTGGCTTGAGGGTCTCAAGAGCTGTTCAAAGCATGACCTAATCCCATGCCAGTCAGCATACAACACTGTTTTGGGGGTGTCTCAAAATAAAGCTTGCCTTAAGTTCATGCAGTTTAAAAAGATGCTGGGGAACAGGGCGAATGGAGCTCTGCAATCTACATGTGTCAAAATGCAACAGAAGTAGAGAAAGAAATAGTTTTACCCACATTCCTAAAGTTATTAAGCAGCAGAAGTGAAAAAAATCCTCTCCCATGTTTGATACAGTTTTCCCTAAGTGACTATTATTTCTTTCTTTGCATCCAAAATAGGAAATTATCAAGATTATGAAATCCGAAGGAAATAGAGAAAGTAAGTAGGTAGGACAGGATACTAAGGAAAGGTTAAATCCTTTAGCAAACCTTTTCTCCTACATATAATGTGAAATATTCCAGATTTGATCATCTGCAGCTTATTTTATGTTCTTTACAGTTCATTGTTTTCTCCATTGGAAAAAAGTTTTAGCCAGTCCCTATGTGAGATCAGATGTTCATCAGTGTTCTCCCCTCTCTTTCCAAGCACTGAGTTCATTTGGCTGTTTCCTGGGAACTGTGTTCAGGGGGAGACCCATCCATTAAAAAGCACTGTGTTGTCATGAATGAAGGGTTAAAAAATATTCCCTTCTCCATTAATTTTGTCGGTATTGAAGTCTAATTTCTTGATTCACCTCATTCTCCAGGGCATTGTCCAGGTCACCCTGGCTGTGACTGTAAGCACATCCCTGTCCCCACAGGACAGGCTGCTTCAACCCCTTGCTTTAGCATGCAACCACGTCCTTTGCTTGGGGAGGTAAAACTGGGATCTGCCAAAGCATCTTGCTGCACAAAAGATGAAAAATGTTGATGGTTCAAGGAACAACTGTCCATCTGTGGGTTGATCACTAATCCTTAGTCTCCCTCAGTTGGTTGACGGATGGCAGGCTGATCATATCTGCTGCCCAATCTCTTCTCCTTGAGGATCCTGGAAAAAAATCCCAACACAAATTTACAAAGTTCTCTATCTCACCAACAGACTGAGAAAAAGAGAGAGAAACCAACAAAGCCCACAGACATGAGGAATAATTTATTCTTGACTCTGTGTCATTGGGGTGGTGCCCATTTCCTGCCATCCCACTGACTGATCTCCAGCTCCGTTACAAATCTGGAATCAGAAGCTGGGTCCTCAGGCTTTTTCCTCCTGCCCTGCAGCAAAGGAAGGGAGGCAGCTACACCCAAAATGCCCTGGCCTGAGGGAAAACTTGTGGCACAAACCAGAAGCAACAGGATCCCGAGGAGCTGTGTTTGCCCCAGAAGTTGGCTCCAGCAGCCAGGCTGTGCAATGCACATGGAAAATATGCAAGCTGGGACGTGTCTGCTGGCTCTGGCTCCTTTTCTGTTCTGGACCATTATTTTCTGCACCAGCACCTCATGAAAATATCAGAAAGGGTATGGTCCAGCCAATGAAGATCTTTTGGTCTGCTCTGAAGAACTGTGATGTGAATGTAGTGTAAACCAAAGAATGAGACTGGGTGAAGCTGGAGCTGTGCAGTCAGATTTTGACTTAATAGATGTGCTGGGAGCCTTTAGTGCATTTACTTGGCCACTGCTGGGAGTGGACCATGAGAGCTTGTTTTTGCTGCTAGCAAAGATGTGGAGTCCTTGAGTTCACTTCAGGAGAATCAAACTGTCTGACTGGAACTAAACCCAGGATTTGTCACTTCGAGAACAGATTTTCAGCTAACAAATGCTATATATGCACTTAAAAAAAAACCCTTTAATTTTGAGTGCTTTGCTGTGCAGTAAACAATGTTTTTGTGCCTGTTTTCCTATATAAATATTTATAACAAAGTTGGTGGCTACTGGTTGAATGTGAATGTTTGCTGTTCCCATGTCCATTTTTGGACATGATCTACATGTGGTTCTAATACACAGTAACTTTCTACTGCTGGAAGGCTTTGGATTAAGATCAGCTCCAGGAATTGCTTCTAGAAGAGAGTTGGACAGACTTTTATGTGCAGAAGGTTGTTAATTAGAGGCTGTTTTGATAAAGATGCTTGTGAATAGAATCATAGAATGGCTTGGGTTGGAAAGGACCTAAAAGATCACCTAGTTCCAACCCCCTGACAGGTTGCACATGGGGACATGACTGTAATGATTTCAGATGGACTTGTGACTGTTCCCTTAGTGGGTGTAGCAGGGATAGATATGAATACACCAAATTTTCTGTAGATTTTGAAAAGGTTTGTGTCTTTTTGTGTTTGGTCTCCCAGTCTCTCTCCCTGCCCTGCCTGCCAAAGCTTTGTGCATCAGTGTTTTTCCTTTATGCAAACTGGATGAGCAGAAGTTATATTTGAAATGAATCAGCAGTAGCCAGCAATGTGTGTGGGCTACGTGGCAAAATGCTGGATGCCAGATGAGGTGACATAGACTCCCCACTCTCCTCAAGCAACAAGGAGACGGGAAGACGCCATCATCCTTCAGGAATATGAGCAAACTCTCTCCATAAAACCAGTTTACTTGAAATGCAAACAATTATAATTTGACAAACCATGTTCTGCCAGGAAATGAAACAAAGAATTTTCCTGGATTTGCTAGTGAGAAAATGAGTAGAATTTATTTTAATGTCTACCAGATTTCCAAAATTCTGGAAGAAGAGTGGAGCCTGTTGTGCAGAGGTTGGTGAGGGGCTTGGGGAGATTATGGCATCTTGCTGCCCAACTGGTGACACTGGGAATAAATTTTGGTGCCACCAGTCCAGCCTGGCCCGTCCCTCTGCCACTGTGTGCAGGGTAGGAGATAAAGTGGACAGCAGCTTAAGCCAGGCTTGAGAACTGGCAGCAAACACAATGTTCAACTCTTTTTTTTTTCCCCTTCATTTAGTGGGAAAGTTAGTCCTGACTTTCTCACAGCATTAACCCTCCCTGGGCATTTTGCTAAGTTTGGCAATGTTGGAGAATTTGTGTTTTAAGATTGTGCAGCCTTGCTTGAGGCATTTGAAGTCCCAGGAGCCTGGCAAAGCTGTCTGGTTATGTCCTCAGCATTCAACTTCTGAGAAAGCCTGGAGAAGGGCAGAAGTCTGCAATATATGGAAGTGCAGTATTTGCATCACTATCCAAAAGAGGGTGAAAAGGGGCCACAACTCAAGGTAAAACATGGCCTTAATCTCACTGCTGTCACAGACAAAATCCCTCATTACATTCAAAGAAAACCAATTCATCTCTAGTGCCTTTGTTCCTCCTTCCCCACACCTACACTCAGTTGCTTTTTACAATTGCAGCTTTAGGACACTAACATGTGTGATATTCTCCTCGTGTGGCACCTCCTCAGTCCTCCTTTCAGCCTGTGACAGACATAATCCTGCCACCAGCAGATTGCAACAGGTAATAAATTACTCTGTGTATAGAAGTGGTTCTTGCAGTTTCCATAACTTGTTCTGATTGTCCACAGCCTGTCCACTACACTGGCATGCACAGAAAATACCTGTTGTGTTTTAAAAGGAGTGTCTGGAGACAAGAAATGAGCAGTGTGGAGATGGGAATTAATTCATCATGTGCAAACTGGTCTTTTTTGCTTTCTTTGTTTTGCTATTTGTTAATGGACCAAAAAAGTACCCTTGACAGCAGATAGAAAATGAGTCCCAGTACTACCAGGGGCTCCAGTGAAGATCATGGCCCATTGCATAGGAAGGATGTGTTCACTTCCAGAAGATCTTACAGTCTAATTTAAGCCAGGAAACAGAAGGAAGGTAGATGAGGAGGAAGAGTGTGGGGGAAGAAGAGATAATGCCTCCAGGAAAGTCATTAAGTAACACATGCCTTCCTGACTTTATGTCTTTTAAAAGTATGTTTTCTCTCTCCTGTTGGGCTTTGAACCTTTCCAAGTTTATTTAAGCTATTGCAAACTTGCTGACTTAGGGAGCAAATAAGCCTTAGGGATCAAAGCAGCTGGTACTGTCGGAGGTATTGAGGGTGAAATAACACATTAGCAGAAGGAGAGCTGAGAATAAAAAGAGAAAGAAAATCCATCTTGATTATTTTGTTCTCTTTTGCTTTTAGCATCCATCCTAGCTTGATCCTTTTCATTTGAACAGGTATTAATTTTCTTTGTGTTTATTCCAACAGTATAAATATTTAATGGTCCTAGATTACGGAGTGGAAACATGAGATTAGTTCCAACCTTAAAGATTTGCGCAGGGTCTCTTCCTCACATTTGGATGACTCCCACATTGCAGGGAGGAACATCTCCCATCTCTGCAGGAGGAGCATCTCAAGCTCTATTTTGAGTTCATTTTCTTTTTCTGGTCTTGTTTGAGGCTCAGAAGACATAAACACCTCGCCCACTCCCAGTCGTTCCGTTGCTATTTTATGGTGACATGTTGTGACAGAGCAATAGCTCTGGGCTATCAGGGGGACTGGGGCATGCAGGCTCATGAGCCTGAATGCTCTTTCCTACTATTTCCTACCTGCAGCAAGCAGGCTCTGGGCTTGGGAGCTGTGCAGAGCTTTAGGCACAGAAAAATCCATGCAAATGTGGTAAATGTGGGTTATGTATGCAATATGGAAGGATCAGTGCAGATATGGTGAAGTTACTTGCACTAGTTTTTGTTACGCAAGTAGACAGATATTTCCTTTCTCAATTGCTTTCACTCCTAAATAAGACAAGAGAGCAATACAGAGTAAGGGGCCTTGGCCACTCATTTTCAGAGTGCTAAAGTGAAAAGTAATGGAGATTGCAGTACTTAGGTCTCTGAAAATCAGGCCATGCCTTTAAAAGCCCATATATCAATTTAGGTGCTTAATTTCAATCCCACAAAGTGGGGAAAAAAATAAAAGAAGGAACTTAATGATGATGATGTAAAATGGCATAACAGTTGGTAAAATTAGAGATTGAAGGCAAAGCCTGTGAGATATCAGATACAGTCTCTCCTTTGGGGCCAATGCAGGTTTACCAAAGCAATCAGCAACTCTGTGGGAGAGGCCAACTCCAAGATCCACTCTAGGTATATCAGTGGATCAGAGGAATAACGAAAACCAGCCAAAATTTGGACAGCCAGACAGCCTCGACCACTGCTCATGGACACAGAAGCACAACTGAGTCACATCTCACAACAACAGAGCTCCATCTGACATGAAGCTGACAGCACTTTAGTGGATTAATTAATTAAATACATCAAAATATAGAACAACAAAAAGCACTTCAGAAAAATGCAAAGCAAGAGATGATCTAAAGAAGAGACTTGCATCAACACCTAAGATCAACCCATGGAAACTGCAGGTTTTTCAGGACTTTAGAACTCATGTAATTAGATGGTTTTGCTGAGCACGACAGCTCAAGTGATGTCAGAGCCCATCAGGATCCCCAGCTTGTCTTTTAAATCCATTTCTGCCCTGGGAATGAGTGCTACAAAAGGAGCTTAAAATATTCATTACCAAAAATCATAATTCCAACCCCAAAATGTTCATGGTGATTTTCTCTGTTGGTTTCACTGGGGTTTGAGAAGTTGCCAGCTGTATTATGTGATAAGTCACAGCCAGTCACTATTGACAGAGGAGTCACAAATGAAAGTGTAAAGGGCTGTCCATTTTCCTTATCCTTCAGCCAAAAAAAAGCTTCAAAACTTACGTGCTCTGCTCTAAAATCCTTTTAACCAAATAACATTTAAATCTGTGTCTCACAAGTGTGATTTCACAGCATTAATATGACACTGCCATTAGCATGTGGAAGTGTATGTGACATTCCGGTGCACGTATTTATAGCAAAAATGGGACAGATTCACAGCTTGTGCAAACCACCGAGTCCCTTTTTATGGGTCTCCTCTGATTTATGAAACCTGAGATGTTGAGGCAAACTCAGTAGCTTGTTCTTCAGCCACGTTTTAAAACTACGATATCAAATTACATTCTCTAGAGAGACAGAGTGAAGATATAGCAACTTTTCCTTTTAGCTGAAAGATCTAAAACATTACTGAAAAATTGTTTTCAGGCATTTCAAATGATTAGGCTTTTTTTTTTTTCCCTTTGCAGAAGGAAAGAAAAAGAAATATTTATTTATTTTACTTAAATCCTTAAAACTATTTCTTCTAGGAAATGCTGAAAAAAATACATAGGTGATTTTGGAAATACTCATACTTCTTTTTAGAAATACTGCCAAGTGAACATTAATATGTTACTTGAATATATTAATCTATTTTTGAGAACCATTTCAGAAAAGTCTGAGAAAAAACCTCCCCACTGCTAATGAGAAGCTATTTACTGGCTGTTTCCGATCACTTTGGGTTGAATTCTGTGTATGTTTGTTGTTTGGATTTACTTGGTGTTTTAATTAATTCATCTCACCTCAAATAGGCCTAAAGTGCAGTTTTCAGCAAAGTAATTTCATTCTCAACAGACAGGGCATTCATTACTTTTGTAATTAGAGAAAGAAGTGTGTGGGGACTAAATATGCCTTCACCTCTTTTGGATGCTTAAAAATACCTTCTTTTAAGAGGTGTTGGCAAAGCTCAGAGCTGTGAGGGATGTGACTGAGAAGGTCCCTGCATCCCTGGGATCCCAACTGTGCAGGAGCAATGCTGCTGCCCCACACGTGGCATCACCCAGGATGCAGCCTCAGCATGTGGGAATTGCAATTGGCTTTCTAAAAATCCAGGCATTCAGGGCAGCATTAAGAAACCCTTTGAGGGCAAGATATGGATCATTTTTAGTCACATCAGTATGTTCTGCAAATATGTATTTGCCTTAGTCTATAAATAAAGGCAGTAGGAGCCAGTGATCCATGAGCTTCTCTTCTCTATTTTCCTGGTAGCAAAACAAAGCATAAATATTAGAAATTGAGGAGTCTTGCCCTAATAAAGAAGTGAGGGCTTCGGTGGATGGATGCCGCGTTTGTCCCTGCCGGGTCCCTCGTGGCGCGCTCAGGCGGCGCTCTCCTGGCACCTACGCGTGCACACAACCTCACCTGCGCAGGTGGTCATGAACAGCCGCTCACAGCCACAGGCTGGGCACGTACCGGAGACACAGAGGCGGGGGGGCATGCAATTCAAACACCCCGAAGGCAACAGAGGCAAGAAAGAACAACAACCGAAAGCCCGAGCCACTTTTATCCTGAAAACTCCCAAAGGCGGGCAGAGCATCCAAAACCAATGGGCTCGGGGGCAGAGGCGAGGTTGAATGGCATAACAGGGGCCAATGGGAAAAGGGATGGGAGGGGGAGAGGGCCAGTGACCAGCAGGATCTAGACAAAGGGAGAACCTTCTAGCACAGTGTCGTAAGGAGAGACCACTTTTAAGGCAACTTGGGGGGTGTAAAGTGGACTTAGCCACCGCAACATCCTAACTGTCATAAGATGGGTTTAATAACTGTGAAAGTAAATGAAGAAGTTGGTTGTCTTTTGACTTTGAGCCATCAGGCTAAGGAAGTCTAGATTTCCACTGTACAACCAAAGGGTTTGAGAACACAGGATCTAGTCTAATCTCATTACTCCAGATTGAGAAATTAAAAACAACTGTAACTGATTGCAATTGGACCAGGATCCAGTGAAGCAATGAAGCTTCCTACAAGTAAGGAGCATCTTCTGGGATTGCTTAAAGTGCTCATCGTTGGACTCCCTTCCATCTTGCCTACAGGGGCAGATGCGAGAAGCAAACTGATGCCAGTATTCATTTCTGTAATTTAAGATAAAAACATTACAGGCACTTGCCATGGCTTTAGTGGCAGGTCAAAACACCACGTCCCCACCAGGATGATCCATCTAGGAGGTATCAGCAGAGGGGGGATGGAACATAGAGAGCTTGAAGCTCTGCATTTGTACTCAAAACCTTTCTAGACAGATGTGGTAGAAATTTCACTTTTAACCAATCCCAACCTGAGCCACTCTCTGTCCTGTGAGAGGAGAGGAGCCTGCCTGACTCTTGGCTTCCTTCTTCCCTGGAGCATGGCCTAGGCTTGACTAGAGGATCTATTGGCAGTTTCTATCCTGGTCATTTACTCCTTTTTGCAGAGTCTGACTCCACAGTACAGATGCTAAGGCACAGCTGTTTACCAGGTTTTACTGGTCAGTCATGTGAATTGTCCCCTGGTAGGTTGCCTTTTTTTTGTTTTATGTCTAACATCTTCTGGCAAAATCTGTGAAATTTTTTTTGTTTTGTTTTTTAAATTCTCATAATTAGTCACAGTGCCTGAGAAAAGACATGGAATGCTCCAGCAGAAAGATGTATGTGTCTGCTGTGGATTCCTCCCTGTCACCTTCGCAGCGAGGAGGCGTCTCGGCAGCTGTGCTACAAACATGGGCTTCTCTGCTGTGTGGTCCCACTGGTCTGTCCCACATCCCCACTTGGATCTGCCCCCAGCCTGCTTCCTCCCCTGGGATCATCCTGCTCCTGCAAAGAGGTACTGGAGCTCAGCATCCTGTGCTGCCCATGCTGAAGCCCGAGAGCACTGTCAGAACAGGAGAGGTGGGAGTGGGAGCTTCTCCAGGCTTTTGAGACCATTTGGGAATCATCATTTTCCAGGAAATATGTTTCAAATGTGGTCCTTCTGCCAATGCACCTCCTCTGACAGCCAGGCTGCCGGCTCCCTGAAGCCGTGGGGAGATCCTGGTGCCTTGTAGACGGGACAAGGAGCTGTGTTGTGGGTTATGGACTAAGCCAACTAACCCTGGTCATTTTGGAGACATCACAGTCCTGGCAGGGGTTCTTGTGTTGGTCTCCAAGTTTCATAGATCCCTTTGATATGAACAGGCTGCAGTGCCCTCCCTTCCCTCAGCTTTCCTTGTCTGCTTTTGGGATGTATCTCCTAGAAATGGAGCTCCAGGAACAGCACTGCCTTCTCCCCTGCACGCAGCACTGCAGGGACACCTTCCACTAAACCATATTGCCCCAATCCACATCCAACCTGGCCTTGGACAGTTTCAGGGATGAGGCAGCCACAGCTTCTCTGAGTAACCTGGGCCAGAGCCTCTCCACCCTCAAAGGGAAGAATTTCCTCCTAACATCTAATCTAAATCTCCCCTCTTTTAGTTTAAAACTGTTCCCCCTTGTCCTATCACTATTTGCCTGTGTAAATAAAGCTCATTCATGCAAAGAATTTTTCTTTCTCCTGCAGTTTAGTTACAGAAAATCAGATTTACATCAGCTTGGCAGAGAGTAGAAATTTGGCTGCTGTTCTCCATAACATATATGCAAAATATAATATATGCCTGAGATTTCTATGTAGGCTGATACCGTTTTATGTAAGGCTCTGACAGTAGCCACACCAAAAAAGAGAAAGGTTTTGAAAGGCTTTTTTTTGGTGTCCTCTTTTCTTGCACCCCTTAAGTGAAAATGAGTAGATAAAATCAACCAGATGATGTTTGCATAGTCTTCCTGAAGCCGGGAGTGGGTCTGGGCAGTGAAGATTATCTCCAGATCCCAAGTGCTCTAATGGCTTGCAGGGATGCTGGCCATGGAAGCTGCTTCTGTGGATGTACTCAGAGCGGCTGACTTCAAAGCAGGGCTGGGAATTGGTTCCTATTCCATAAAAATTAATTTCTCCCTCCACAGTGGGGCTCTGTGCAAGTGCAGAAGGGTTCACGACACAGTGAGGCTTCACTAAAATGGATGAAAGGAGACTATGAACAAATTTCTGGATTCTACTGGGGCATGTCTTCACAATTCCTCATTTCCTATCATTTTAACAGGTTCCCAAACATTTACTCATCTTTATAGAGTGTTAATCTCCTGTTGCCAGCTTTTCAATTGTTTGTAACTGCAATGTATTTGCAAACTGCCTCTCTTAAGCAATGACAGCCTTGAGCAAAAAGTGATTTAAAAATAATTTCTTGATTAAAAAAATGTTGTGTCAGACAGATGGTAACAGGTAGTAAGTGGAGCACTAAGTCTTTGGTAAACCAAAGTCTGATTTACCAGTAACAAATAAAATAGTTCCAGCAACCCAATGAAATCCTATAACATTGTTGGGGTTGACCAGGGCACCAAGATAAGGGTTAAGGTATTAGACTATTTTTTAAAGAGAAAATGGGATTGTCCTTTCTGTTCCATGAGACAGGTGAGGATGGGATTTAACAGAGTTACTTCACTTAAATGAAAGGAAACAAGAGGTCCTGGCTGTTACACCAGGCTTCCCATATCTGCCTCTGCTTCTCTTGGTTGCTTTTGCTCCCCACAGCTGTCATTTGTGAGGTTGAGGTAAATTTGAGCAGCCTTATGCTACCTAGATATGGCACTACAGATGCACGCATTGTAGTCATAGGGGTCAAACCCATCTAGGGTTGTCCAAGACATTTATCCTACATCTTATAACTTCTCTGTAGAACAGCTGGAAGTTTCTGTCCCTGCCCAGCTCAGCATGCTTTAACCATGCTGGGTCCCCAGTGACAGCAGAGCCAGCTCCCCCTCTACAGCAGCTCCTCTGTGTGTCCTTCCTTCTGACTGAGTCGTCCTGGGTGGTGCTCGGCCCCTCTGTGTGTCCCCATGGCTACAGATGAGCCTCTTTGTTCAGTCTTGGGTAATTTTCCACTTTCCAGACCCTCCTCCATGCAATAAATTAAGTCAGTGTGGCTTCCCAGCTCAGCCCCTTGTTGGCGTAGGGACTGTGTTACTGCATCCTGCTCCCAGCCCCTACCCAGAGCTGAGCGTCTTCTCCAACGTGGGGGATCTGCATGCCCACACCAGGAACGTGACACATTTCCCTCTGCTAAAAACACAACCAGAAATCATGAATTGTGTGTCACCCCAGTCCACTGATTTTCACACCAGTTTGTCTTTTCTTTCTAAGAGAGGAACATCAGACATCCCAAATGTGGCACCTCCAAACTGCCAAGAAATCATAAAGTCACTCTCTGTTATGTGCAGTGCCTTATAGCAAAGAAATTGCTAATAATATCAACCATTTAGCTCTTACTTCTTTGTTTGTCACTCTATTTTAGTTCTAATCTCCAGTCTAAAATCCCTGCCTACTCCAGCCTGGCTGGAAGTTTCGGGAACTGCAGAAATCACCAAGTTGTTTGTCCCACTGAATACAGGGCATGTTCCTGGGAAGAGCAAAACAGGGAAACACTATGGACACACAAAGGAAGAAAAATCCTGGGAGAAATTATGTCAGTGAGTAAATCTTCTGGTATCCATTAAAAGGTAATAATTCCAACCAAAGGAAGGGGGATTTTCCCAATGTGAAATGAAATAAACATCCAGAAATGATTTGTGTGTGTGTTCAAATTTAAATTTAGAATTTTATTAAGTACATTGTTCAAAGGCCCTTTTCTTCCCAGGGTAGTTTGGCTATGATCTTCTCTTGAGAAAGAGAATCCCTGCACAGAACACAGCCTCACTTTGCTCAGCCCTCACCATGCAAAAGCCACCATACTGGGACAGTAGGCAGCAGACCTTTCCCTTTTTTAATTACTGCTGTGGTCCTGGTAGATGCACAGCATCCCAGAGTTGAATTGGAGGATTTCTGTGCTAGGTTTGTGCTGAAAATAGATCTGGATAGTCATGGGACAGGTAAGAGGTGAGGGAGATCCCTGCCTGATGCCCTGCCATGGAGCTGGGGGATTTCCAGGTTGGAGAGTGCTCAGTATCCAACTTTCAGACCAGTTTTCCATTGGAAATGATGCTCCAGCTCTCCCAGCTTTGTCATTTTGAGGCTAGTTTAAGTCATCAGAATGTGTGTAAGTCCCCAAACTGCATCACACCATCACAAGCTGACACCAGCCTGACTTGACCTGGCTCTGGGGTGCTCAGGCTGTTGCTGTTCTTTGATTAGGTTTTTCCCTGACTAAACCATATTGTTGCAAATGAAGTGCCCAAGGGCTTTTCATTTAAGTTGAAATCCAAAAACTTCTGTGACCTATTCCTCTTAGAAGGCTGGATTTCAGACAAAGCTGTCTGTATGGCAGCACTTAGGTTGGATACAGGTTTTTGAAATTGCTGCAGCATTTTTTGTGCAATTACATTCAAGAAACTATTACAAAGCAGCTATTTATGAAAGACAAGCTGGCTCATGGTTGAGGCTTTTTATCTCACTCACTTCTTGACTAAAAAAGGGACTTTTGTGCATCTTCAAATACTTCCCTGAGTAGAGAGAAGCTCACACTGAAACATGTATGCCATGCTCTGAGGTAGTAGGGCTGATTAAATAAAAAAAAAGGTATTGATTGTTAAAATGTTTGTGTTTGCTGAGCACAAGGAACTCTCTGTGCTCTTATTAAAGTCACAAAAGTAACTATTAATTTTATCCTGCCCCCGCTCCAAGAGTAAAAATCAACTCAAGTCTGTGTCATTAACTCAGTGTGGCATCTGAGTGACTGCTGGGATCTCAAGTGCTTTTTTCCTATCCTACAAGAATCTCTGAGTTTTAATATTCACATACGTTCAGCTGCCCAATTTTCCCGTCTGTGGTCCCATATTACAGTGTGCCCACTGGAGACCTCCTTCACGGAACAACACAGTATTTTAACTGTGCATGACCCTTCATCTTACCATTTATCTCCATTAATAATGCAGTTTGTTTCTTTAGTTTTTCCATTGATTTCCTGTGGTGGCCTGGAAGAGTCTAAGTTGCCTTTGCCTATAAACCCATTTGGCACATGGGCACGCATCGAGTTCACTCGTGTGGAATTCCCCTGGAAATTCCAACCGGGAGGACTGGCAGTGTAACCGTGGTCCCAGGCCTCTGCAGACAACCATCTTGTGCTGTCTGAAATGCAACATAACCTCAGAAATAAAAATTTGGCCCCAGTGATCAGGATCCAGATGGATAAATTCAAGCTGGGAGCCCAGTTTTGACCCATGTCTGATTTAAATGCAAAGTATGGTAAATCATTTTAAGCTGTTCCTGCGTGCGTTCAGGCTCACCCATGTGAGCAGTCTCATTGAAGTCAATTATGAATGATGGCATTTCTTTCTTCTTTATTCACTGCTGATTTCTGGTACAGGGTGTAAATGACTCTTTTATTGCCTTTGACACCAAAATCCCATAGCCACCACAGGGACATCACACTAATTGATAAATGCTGCTTGATTGGGGTGGCTTTTAATTTTATAATCCTGTTAAGAATGATAGATATGTCAAATATTTGTGCCTGCTGGAGAGAACATATTATTTTGCTCTAAGGTTTCCAGTTTAATTTTTTTTGAGCAATTGGGCAGAACCACTGCTGTAAGATGAACAGATGCTCTTCAGCTGTACTTTTCCATAAATGATTTGGTTCTGTGGTTTTTTTGTTCCCCTACCAGGCATATCAAGTTCAAAAGAAAATGTTGCCTCTCACTAATGAGAAGATTAATCTCATTCACATATGCAGCAGACTTTGTCAACTCTGTTGAAAGTTTGATGACCTTTAAGAGACAAAGTTTTAGTGTGCCCAAAATAAATAATTCATCTTTCACAGATTTGCCCTGTGTATCTATCTGCTTAAATCCAAAGCATGCTGATTAAAGCTTCTGAGTGCAATTATCTTCCTACTTCATTGAGATAAAAATCTCTATTTTCTTACTGCACTTCAAAGCACAATTGCTCATTTAAGGATATCACCAATCCGATGTACATGGGGTCCATTTTTGCTCTGACTTATGCTCTCCACAGCCTTCTTCAAAATTTGACAAAAAAGCCTGAATTTCCTTTTCCAGCACTGAAAGCTGAAATGTGTAACTAATCCTTCTGTAAAATCTTTGAAATGTTGTCTTCACACACAACCAGAAAATTCATTTCTGTTCCCATGTACAGGGAGAAAAATGTCATGTAGGCAAGTGGCAAGATGTGATTTACTTTGATTACTGCAATTACTGTCACTGCTGGACTCCTTCCACCTCTGAAGGCTGAAGGCAGCAAATTGCCAAGAGAACCCATTGCCCTCGTCTCTCCCCTGTGCAATGCCCACTTGGCTGATTTCTTGCCCCACCTGTTGCCCTTTTGGCTTTCAGCTGGATTTTTGCACATCATGATGCGTGTAAATAACAGCAGCTTGGAGTGCAGCCAAAAGGACTGCTCATGGGGACATGCTCAGGGGCAGACCACAGAATCACAGAAACATAGAATTGGGAGGGACCCACAAGGATCACTGAAGTCCAACTCCTGACCCTGCACAGGACACCCCAAGAACCCACCAGGTGTCTGGTCCCTGCCCCAAAAAACGCGCAGCCACCGCGGCTTCCCTCCAGCCATGGGCGTCAGGGGGCAGGTTTGAAGCCTCCTGCAGTGCCCACATGCAGATAAATAAGCTGATTATAAAATAGCCAAGCAGATGGTCTCTTTTGTTGCTACCTGTGAGAATAAGCACAGTCCTCCTATATCCCTGGGAGGAAGGAAACAGCTCCGTGGACATCACGCAGCTCTCAGTTTATTTAGGACACTCTCTGAAAGAAATGCTGAATGAATATTGCAGCCATTTCAATGAATCCTTCCTGGCCCCACATGAAATTAGACCAAACTGGCACCATGTCACCTTGTTAATAGAGAGAACAAATATTCCCTCTGGCAAAAATCCTGCTTCAGCCTTGAAAAAATGTTGGGATTTTTTTCATGCAGGAATTGAAATTGGTCTTACATGCTCTCTGGATTGAATGCTGCTTGTCATAGATGAAACAATGAAAATGAAATGGGAAATAACAAGGGATTGCTGGGTTTTTAAAGGTGATTTACAGAAGAAAGGAAATCCTAGAGATTAGGAAATTGTTTAAATACCAGTGACAGTCAAATATGGAAACGTTCCAAAGTCAGAGATTAGGGAAAAAAAAAAGGAAAATATAGGAATTGCAAAGAAAAAAGCCACAAGGAGGGGAAAGTATATTCAAAAAGAAAAGAGTATCCATGGAAAGAAAAGCAAAAAGCCTCTTAAAACCAGAAACAAGGCACCTTGCTTTCTGGCAGTTACCAGCAACAAGGAAGACTCCACCTGCCAACCCAAATTTTTACATCAGTAAATCAGCACGCAGGTAAAATAACAGGATGTTGGAAATGAAACAATTGACCCTAATTAGCAGATCAGATACCACTCCCACACACTCACTGCTCGAAGCACTGAGCCAGAGCTCAGGTTTGATCCCACTCGGTGGGGATAACCCTCTTCCCATCCACATGTGCACATTTCCTTCGTCTGGAGGTTGCAAGGTGGGTTTGGCTCCGTGGTGAGGGAGGGGGACGCAGCTGCCCATGAGCCAGCATGATCCTCTGGGACCCTCCACCCCAGGTGCCAGCTGAGGAACCAGTGAAACAGGGAAAGTTGGGTGAGAAAAAGGATCTTGAGATGCTGAAGCCAATCTCTTCTTGGCAATGAAAAGGAAGTTTTAAGTACTGGAGAAGGAATAATCAAATCTGTTAAAAAAAGGAAGAGCAGCCTGGTTGTATGAAGATCATCCCATTAGCATGTCACATATGCTCATACTCCAAAATACTCAACAGCTCAACCCAGAGTGCGTATGAAACAGAAAAACAACGGCACATTAATGGAATTATGGGATGGGGAATATAAATCATAAAATAAATCACCTGAATTGAAAGCTGAATTTTGAGCCTCTGGACCAACATAAGGCCTGTGATGTATGTGGAGAGTCAGTCTCATGTCTTTTGTTCAATTTAATGGGAGTGTTATAGCTGGAATCCCTCACATTGCACTGCATGTGCTACTGCCCTTGGTAGAAACTATTGATGGCCAGTGATTTTGATTTTATCTTATGCTTTTGTGACTTAATACTCTCATGAGCACTTCTGACCTGTGGTGTTTGCTTGACAAAGAGGACTGAGCTGTGGGTAATACTAACACGAAGAAACTGCCCAGAGTTATGGCCATGTTAGGATTTCAGAAGAAGGGTAGGAGACCATTTAGTTTTGCAATATTTGAGTATCTGAATTGTTTGCCAGCATTGAATTCATTTATGAAAATCAAGAAAAGATTAAATAATTACCTAATCACAGTTACATACTAATGTTGATGCAAATTTGATGAAGGCGCCCAGTGAGAATCATAACTGAAAATCTCTGGTTAAGTTGTCCTTCAAATAAGTGTGTAAAAAATGATGTAGATCTCACAGTTGTGTTTAAGGGAATGGTATTTTTGGACATTTCCTCTGCCAGCCCATATTGGGTTGAACCTGTCAGACGGCCAAGCTTTTTTGCTTTTAGTGATCAGTACTGGTCCTGCTCCAGTGAACTCATGAACAATGAACATCAAAACTTGATGTTTTAATTGACTGGTCAGAAAGAAGCCTGGGCAAGGTATCAAGGGCCCTCCATCTCTTTGATCAGTGATCAGAATCACCTCAATGTATCTCACCCATCCATACCACCAAAGCCATGGCAGAGACCATATGAAAATTACAGCCCTGTTAATACATATTAAATAGTACTTCTTTAACAGATGGGAAACCATAAACAGTTTCCTAAGATGCATAAACAAATTAAAGAGAACTTCCAGCTTTGACATCTTAATAGGCTGTGATGAGTAATTTGGCATCATGACAACATCTCTGTCAAGATAAGGAGTGTTGGGATGAAATTGCTCTTTGAAAGAGTTATTTAGTAGCTTTCCTATCTGAGCACAGATTATCTGGTTTATGGAGGACAGCAGAAGGTCTTGCTAGGGAAGTTTATCTGACTTGGCTCTCGGGGCTTTATCCTGTCACCAAGATCATTACCATGATACTTTTCATGTGAATCAGCTCTGTTCCTCTATTTTTCTTAAAAAAACAGGGTCTGACTCATATTTCACAGATGAGATTGGTACAACAGGGGAAGGGCTTAGTTGATTGTTGAAAGAAAAAACTATTAGCCTCTTTTGTTATGGTTAGGTTATTTTCTGTAATGACAATTTACCAAAGTTAATGCTACTACCTGGAAAATAAAAAAAGTTGTAGTTGCCTACTATTCACCAATAATTTATTAAAACCAGTGGCAAGAATAAATCCTTGAAAATAAGGCTTCACATATGTACATGTTTCAGTTGCAGACTGCAACTGAAATAAGCAGTGATTCATGGCAAATGAAGTTGGAATTAATTAGAGAATCCCTGGCCTGTAACAGCCACCCTGTTTTCTCTAGACATTCGATTTGGGAAGATAATGGTTATTGGCACACACAGTGGTGCAATAGACCCATAAGCAGGTTTTTCCACTTTCTCCAGAGATGAACACCGTATTGCAACAGTGCAGGGCACTGTAATATGGAGAAGCCCCAGGAACGTGGATGGGATGTTTATCATAATGCAGTTTCCATCCTGCCCTCTCTTGGTTATTAATTGCAATTTTCAGTGCAAAGAGAGATATATCTACACCAAGGCTTGGCACAGCTTGGCTGCTCACATCTTGTATCTCAGCAAATTGAAAATGCTCCAAGGCCCAGCCAGCTCAGTGGGGCTGTAGCTGAAGGGAGTAGAAAGGGGAATCCTAACCATATAGATGTCCGTGTGTGGAGGTGGTGCTTGGGGACATGGGTCAGTGGTGGACTTGGAAGTGCTGGGGGGAACAGTTGGACTTGATGACCTTTGAGGTCTTTTCCAACCATAGTTAAGCACAGAAAGGTCAATGGCCTTAATCATGTGTGATCAGAGCTCAGAGCCTGCCCATACCCTGCTCCTCCAGGTAACATTAAGCAGATAAACTCCCTTCTGGGAAAGGGAAAGCAGCAAACCTGAAATAGTTGTGCAGCTCAGCTTTTAGGTGTCATTTCCCTGTGCATCCCTCATAATCCCTGAAGTTGCTGTCTTGGTAATAATCTAGCAATTAAAAGAAAATATTGGTATTTAATTACACTTGTCAATCAACCGGGAATGGGTTTTCCTTATCAAGAGGAGCTGGATTTGATTTTGCCACTTAGAAATGAATGTTAAAGACTCTTGTAGAATAAAACTTTAATTAGGAAAGGAGATTTGGATTAACATGTAAGGCAGAGAGAGAATGAAAGGTCCTCAAAAATCATCTGAGTATGATTCACAGGAAGAGATGAACCTAAATATGGGAACAGAGTTTTTTTTTTAAAGAAAAGAGCAGCTATATGGTGGTAAAGCTCTTGGGTAGAAGAGGCACAGGAGGGATTTTGATGAGGCTAGGATGTCTCTATTCATTCTACTTCCCTGCTCTTAATATTTAGTTATTTCAGATATTCAAAGTCTGGTCAGAAAGTACACACATACACTGTGGGGCATTAGAAAATCCTCAGGATTTGAATGCCTGACTCTCATAGATTTAGATATCAGAGGAGACAATGTCTCTTCTGAGAGATTTGAAAAAGGTACATTTTTTTGTCACTTTCTGGTGGTGTTGGTGACATGGGGGGTGCTGCCCACCTGCACCTCATTCCTAAGTCCACAGAGCCCTGGTCCTGCCCTGGCATATCCATACCAGGATCTGCTCCAGGTGCCAGTGACTGTACCCTGATAAATCCCAATGTGCTAAATTCAGTACTCAGCTCTATGTTTTTTTCAGACTCGTTCCCAAAAAATACTGAATTTCATGGCATTGACTCCTGATCCTTGGATGGCTTCTTCATCCCTTCTCAGGTGTGTCTCCAAAGGTTGATGCCTCAGGGATTCAGTAAATCACTTGCACTTTTATTTTCTTTTGGGTACTTTTATTTTATTTTGGGTTTCATGGGAAACTGGAAAAAGTTGAAAATACACTCAGAGAAATCAGAATTCATAGAGGTCTGTTCTGCTCTGCACATTGACTCAGAACAAGGCTGGATGCAGGGTTGCCTGGAGGATAGCAGTGCTGCTTACTGTGTAGACTGGAAAACAGCTCTGCTGTCACACCAAGATTCTTCCAACTGGGGGATGTTGAAATCCATGTTCTGAATTCTTGGGTATTACTACAATGTGCCCCAAAATAGTTTTCCATGGAACAAACTGGCAAATATCACAAGGCAAGATGAAATCTCATAAGAATGTGCTGAATGGCTAATGTCAATGGAAATGTACTTCATACATTGCCAGAGAGATTTTCAGGCAGAAACAAAAACCAACCCCAACCTCCCAAACAAATGATTTCCTGTCCACTTACAGTTCTTTAGTGCTCCCCTCTGAAAAAATTGCAGGAATCAGACCCAAAAGATATAATTAATCTCATATTAGCAATCTGGGAGGATGTTGCTGGAGCAGGGATGGGGTATGTGTTCCACCAGCACACTGACCAGTGTGAAACTGGGCTGGAAGGTTTCTGCCATGTTAAGGATTTGCTTTTAAACTTTCTTCTTGAGGTATTCTTCTGCTCAGTCATTAGTTTCTCCATTGAGTACATTACCCCCCTCAAAATCATGTTTTTTTCTAATCTGTCTGCCTGGACATGTTTCTGGATATTTGTATTCTATCACCTATTCTATTTGTATTCTATCATGATCAGTATAGAATTTGCCTGTCAAAAAACTACAGGAAATATTCAGCTTTATAGCTGAGAAAAAATGTTTGTCACTTGTGTGATCTAACCTGAAAGAAAGAATTTTTCCCTTCAGAAATTTTGCTTTAAAGTCTGTCAAAATATTTTAATGGTGTTAGTGGAGACCTTATCCCAGGGCTGCCTCAGCCTTCACAGTAGGAGAAACAGGCTGCTCCTTACATACCTCCGGACTGAGAGCTCTGGTTTGAGGAATGGAGGCTTTGGTTTCTTCTCATTTTAGTTCTGGTGCTCAGAATTCACCTCTCTGCTGGGAGCTGTTCAATGCACCAAGATGCAGGAGGGCTCTGGGGTTGGCTTTTTGAAGGTTCATGCAATTCTCTGTGGTTCATCAGCCAACAAAACGGGGATGGGAAGAAGCTCTCCCCAGCCCCAGGGAACAGCAGCTCCTCTCTGTTCTCAGCTGGAAAAGCAACACCCACCACTCCCTCCATGGCCACTTGTATGTTCAGCTTACAGAATCACAGGGTCATAAAGGTTGGAAAAGCCCTCTGAGATCATCGAGTCCAGCCATTAACCCAGCACTGCCAGGGCCACCACTAAACCATGTCCCCAAGTGTCACATTTACAAATATTTTGAACACTTCCATGGACAGTGATTCCACCACTTC
>NW_008237902.1:1447489-1486365 GCF_000691975.1 Corvus brachyrhynchos | reverse complement strand
TCCACAAAGAAATTTTCCCTAATATCCAATCTAACTGTCCCCTGGTGCAATTTGAGTCCATTTTATCTTGTCCTATCTCTCATTACATGGGAGAAGAGCCCAATTCCCACCTGGCTGCACCCTCCTATCAGGGAGTTGTGGAGAGCAGGAAGGTCCCCTTTGAGCCTCCTTTTCTCCAGGCTGAGCCCCCTCAGTTCCCTCAGCTGCTCCTCATCAGACTTGTGCTCCAGACCCTTTCCCAGCTCCATTGCCCTTCTCCGGACACACTCCCATTCCTGTTGCTAGATGTTGCTTCTTCATATGCAAGGCTTGGAATTTAATCCCACAACCTGGACAAGACAGACATTAATCTGCAGGCACTTACAGACTTTCCTTCTTGCCTCACTTTTTTTTCCTTTGATGGTTGTTTTAGATGCATCTGTGTTTGCTTTAGGACTCAGACCAGAGCTATGTACTCTACAGCAGACACTGGGGCTTATCCTGAGGTCTTCCGTGTGTTGTTTTCATTAGAATCCTGGTTGCATCCTGCAGAAAAAAAATTCAGTATTGGAAATACCATTTAGCCAACAGGATCACACATTCATATTATACAACCCAACAGTGGGGTTCCCTTTTTCTGGGAATTCTTTGTTCTGGAGAAGTAGTGCCAAAGCAGTGAGATTGATTTATATCACCAATAGAAACCAAACACGCCTCGCAACATTTCACAAACAGCAAACAGCTCCAAGGGCCTTGGTATGGAGGTGACTAATGCTGCTGTCCCTGAGCCCCACAGCTCCCTCCCTCTGCCACCAGACACAGGGAACAAAGTCTGGACATGCCGTGCTATCCTGCATGGGAGTAGGTGCCAGCTGGGCTGCTCATCCCACCTGCAAGTCTCCCCTTTGAGAGTGCTGGTGAATGAAATGACCCAAGATATTTTTAGGAAGCAGAAGAACACAACAGATTAAAGGATGTAGGGTTTTGAAATAAATCAGTTTTTAAAAACCCTTCCTATAATCTGGAAAAGTAAACTGGGGGCACACACTTGCCTTGCTCCTGCAGTCAGGTCTGTGGTCCTCAGATGTGGTGTTGGCTGCTGCTGACCACAGGCTCCCAGGGTAGTTAAACACTCAGTGCCCCACTGCAGCCTTTCTTGCATTTTTACATTAATCCATTTGTCTTACTGCCAAGATGAAATGCATTTTCCCCATCCTGATTTTCCTCATCCTGGCTATCCCACCCTCAGATTGTTTTAATCCCCCTCTTAGTCCCTATGTTCTTTATCTACATGATGGGACTCATGCAAGGCTTTTAGTGTTATTGCCTCCTACTATCTACCCCAGTCCACATGCCTGGGAAAAACCCTCTGCAAGTCCAATCTGTCTGGATGTATATTGCAGCAAATGGCTCTGCAGCACCAGAGAGGATTAGATCAAAGTGCACATCCCAGTCCAGGGCTCCCTCCCAGCTTGCTGCTTGTGAATTAATGCACCATGTACAGACACTGAGCTCTACCTAACTCGGTCAAGATGTGGTGCCTGCATCCTGCACCTCTGAGAACACCACATGTTTTCATTGTATGTAATATAATCACATCTTAACTTATAATATTAGGGGCCAAAATATTTTAGGTGATCCTGGAGCAGCATGAGGAAGCTGTTTACTCCCGGGTTTCCGTTCCCTCCGCGGAGCAGTGTCTGTTGTGCGGCCAGGTCTGACATCCGCAGTCCCCAGAGCCCCGGATCCACAGATGGAGGGGGCGGGCAGGGCTGCCGGATCCCGGCATCGGCTGGATCAAAGCGCTGTGCACATCTGCTGGGGGGGCAGTGTATCCTCCTCCGCCAGGCACTGCCTGCCCTCCGCCACGATAGAAGGTAACCACAACGCAGCTGCACCTCTCAGGCATCAGGAAGCTATTCTTGGGCTGAAAAATAAAGGATTTAAGTAACAGGTGTTGACTGGGGAAGCATTATACAATAAAAACTTCAGAACACAGAGAATCACCTTTCCTCTCTTGGTACTTATCTTCTGAGATCTGAAATTCTTGCAAGGTTTTCTACTTGAAACACAAAAAGGTAAAAGAACAGTACCTAAACAATCATTTTGTTTGCTTTGCTTGTGCTGATGCAGAGGTCAAGGAAGTGTCATAACGTGATCTAATTCACTGGCTGGCGTGACTTCCACAGCTATAATAAATATCATATAATGCCAGAAGTGGATGTAAGCTATTAACCATGCTGAGGTAGGAAATCCAGGGATCAGGAGTTAAGTGACTATATTAAACATTTTATTTGAGATTCAGATGTCTCATGGAAGAACACAGAGCCTTGAAATGAGATCCAGACCAGTTGATGGCCTGGATGAGGCCAGGTTGGATGGAGCTGTGGGCAATCCAATCTAGTGGGTGTCATCCCTGCTCGTGGCAGGGGGATTGATCATTAGGGTCCCTTCCAACCCAAACGGTTCTGTGACTATGATTCTGTGTAGACAGCAGTTTGCACATCACTGGAACCATTCTGACTCCTCTAACAGGGAATGTGGCACTTACTGGTGTGGTTGCAGGAAAGGAAAGTAAGTGTTGCAAGAGTTGCGTATTCAGCATTTCTGATCAGAACAGAGTGAAAAGAACAGATTTCCTCTCACACACCAGCCTGAAGAGAGCGAAGTGTCTTTTGCACAATGATCACCAAGAAGTCTGCAGAGAGAAATCCAGCTCAAGAGAAATTCCACAGAGGAAAATCACGACCCTGTAAAGGCAAAGGGATAATAAAAGGAAGGTGTGTTTGAGCAGTGTTCACAAGTAATGGGACCGACAATGTTGCACACTCACGTGCCAGAGGCTTTTCTTCCTTTCTGAGGCAGCAAAAGAATAGTTTTAGCATATTCTGACATTAATTGAAAATGCATTAGTGGCTGAGAGCAAACATTAGCTCTTGGTCTTGAAAAATTTCCTTTGTCACAAGCATAATTGTAATAAAAACTGAAACACCAAAATAAATGTTAGAACATTTAAAAATCATAAAGCTTTCCCTGTTTCCACTTTTCTTCTGCAATAAATTAAAAGCATGAGAAATTTCCCCTGAAGACACAAACATTAAGAAATCATTCGGCAAATGACTTTTTTCAAGCCTGGCATCTCTTGCCTGGGGAGAGCTTTAGAAAGGTCACAAGAATTTGTCCCATGAATGGCCTCTCTTCAAGCCTGGGGGGGTAAATCTGTGAATCTGGGGCACCATGATGTTGGCCTGGCAAGGACGAGATGGCAGATTGTGAGAATGTTGCCTGTTCTTTGCCAGGGGAGTTGTGCCACCTCCTCACCTTTATCATGTGCATAGATACCTTTGCTCCAGGAGCGTGTGTTTAAGTCTCACTTCAAAGGAATGTAAGTTCTTTCCTAGAGATCTTTCCTGAACAGCAGCCAGGAGCGATGACATAAGTTGTTGTGTTGCCTTGGGCAGAGACAGGAGCACCCTGTGAGTGCCAGGATGCCTGATAGTGCCAGCAAGTCTGGACCCACAGGCTCCTGTGCCCTGGGGATGGACAGACTCTGCCCAGCAGGTCAGGAGGAGGCAGCAGGTTTCGCACGCTGCCTTCTCAGCACACAACCCACAGATCACAGCATCAGCCTTGGCACATTCCCCTTTGCCAGGAAAAAATGGGATATGCAGGACCGACAACAACAAAGTCATTCAAAGCTCACATTTGGCATGCTACCTGCACATCATGGAGCTCATCTTCAGGTGCCTGAGTTTAAAAAACCCATCTCTGTGTGTACAATAATTTCTCTGACAATAAAGTCCCTTCTGTTTCGGTCTATGTGCTCTGTGTCAGAGGGACCTGTGCAGATTCCACATCTTGGTGCCTCTAAATTGTTTCTCTCTCACAATAAACGTGGGGATGTGCAGACACATTTTTATCTTTACTTCTTATGGGTGCTAAGCTAAGGACTCAAGACTGCTGTGTTTCATGCAAGATCAAGTGTTGCAGTGTGAGAAACAAAATACCCAGCCCTAAGACACTGCTCATTGCACCCTGCTTGTGGCTGGCTCTTTGTTATTGCTGCCGGAATTTAAAATGCCGCTGTGTTTCTACCCTACTCAGGATCGGTGTACCTCAGAGTCCTAAAGGTATGGGGAGTTCCCTCTGTAAATTGAATTTTTATGGGGAAAGTATTAAGAAGAATTATTATGTGTCCAGCCACCAGAAAGAATATTCTATGTCCAGAAGGAAAAAGAAGGGACGTTTCGAAGAAATAATTACCAAACTTTGTATCATCTATAAACCCACATATTCTCCATGGAATGAGGGTGGAACTGTAATTCCCCTGAGAGTGACAAGTGTGGCCTTCCCTTAGCCAGCAAACATGGGTCCAGGTTTCCTAAAAGTCATCTGTTTTGGCATTTATGACTTAGTGTGAGCTAAAAAACTATTGCAACAAGCTGTTATCATCTCGGGAGACAACACCTTGCTCCTACCATGTGGTTACAAAGGGTGGCCCCTCTCAGGCTGGGAGCCAGGGCGGTGGCACCATGGCTCCCAGAGATGGCCACCAAGCAAAGCAGCAAGGTGGAATATCGTCCCATAATCCCCAAGTTTTGGGATTCTTTCTCATTTACCTGCCAGGCAGCAGCTGTAATCTCAGCATGTCACACGGGGGTAACATATGGAGCTCTCCTCCTCAGCAGATGAGGTCCAGAGTGATTCAGTCCGGGTGTGATGTGGACTTCGAAGCCCCCTGGCTTAGGAGGACCTCCCTTCTTCTCTAATGTCTCGGTTTTGGAGACAAAACTTCAGGAGGAAACACTCCAGAATGAGTGTCTCCTCCGAAGGGAAAAGGGCCTCCCCTTTTCCTCCACCAGTAAGACAAGACCAAACAAAACAGGGTAGAACAGAAAAAAACCCAAACCAACAAACCCTCAAAATACAACAAATTCCCGGAGAGGGAGCAGACACACGGGCTCGGGCCCGCCGGGGCTGCTCCGCAGGCTCCCCGGCCCGGAGGGAAGGGAAGGGAGGCAGTGAGGCAAGGGGGGAGGGAAGGGAAAAAGAACCAGACAAACCAACAGAACCTTTTCCCAGCTATCTGGAACACAAAAGACACCCAAAAAGCAGCACAGCGCTGCCGGCGCGCTCCCTGCCGAGCCCTGCCGAGCCCCAGAGCCCCCGGGCCGCTGGGCCCGGCCCTTGAACCGGCCCGCACCCGGGTCCGCCCTACAGGCACGGCGCCCTTGGGCATGGAGCGGAGGGCTGAGGAATAAAGCGGCTTCGTAACATCGCCCCAGGACACATAAACAGAAGAACAACATGAAGCAAAACTAAAAAAAAACCCCAGTCCCCACTGCAGGAAGAAGGGAAGTGTCACAGACCCATGAGACATTGCAGAAAACGGGTAAATAAATAAAAGGTCCAAAGATGCCTTTTATTTTCTGGGGGAGCAAGACAGAATCAAGTGTCTCTGCAACCCAAGTGAAATGACATTTGAGCAAAGCTAGTTTTATATCCACTCATTCTAAAGAAAGGATTTAAGTTCAGCCAAGGTCTTCTTCTGGCTCTCTAACAGTGCTGATTTCCACTCAGGGAGAACAAATACATCTTTGCTCATGTAACAATATCTTGGTCTTTTCTTGAGCGACTTTGCCACAAATTAGCCAGAGGGAGAGAGCTAAAACTTGTGATAGAAATAACTCTCATCAGGAACAAATGCTCGAGGGCCTAGAAATGTGATTTTATTAACTTTCTGTCAGTTTTCAGTGCAGGATAAACATCCATTTAAGAGCATTAACAATGCATTCCCTCAGAAGAGTCATATGCAGGACCTTGCTCTTCCCAAACGTCTCACCAACTGCTCAACTTGCTTTGGAAGGGTGAAAGAACGAGATAGTTGGAAGGGCTGGGAAAGGATGGAAGCAGAGGCAACCTGCACCAAACCTATCCAAGGCTGCATTTCAGCTCCTTTGGCACCAAGTCTTCAGCAGCTGATGCTCAGAGCAGGAAGGGGAACAGCAGTCAGGGCAAGGAGGGGATGTGAGAAGTCCCAGTGACAAACAGGTACTCACTTGACAGTTCCAACTGTTTGTTTTGAGAAGGAAGCAGGAGCCTTGTTTGCACACAGCATCTCACAAACAGGAGTGTAGCCTTGGCACAGCACA
The DNA here is from genome assembly GCF_000691975.1 of Corvus brachyrhynchos. Lineage (NCBI taxonomy): Eukaryota > Metazoa > Chordata > Aves > Passeriformes > Corvidae > Corvus > Corvus brachyrhynchos. The sequence goes on along the minus strand of NW_008237902.1, from coordinate 1,480,234 downwards.
GGCAGAGGTGGCTCCTACCTGCAGGAACAAGAGCCAAGTGTGATGAAAAAATGCTTTTAACAGGCTAATCTTAACACTGCTGAGTTAGAGCATGTGTCAAAGCTCACTGAGAGCCTGAACACTGGTAGAGAGTCTGTTCATTTATTATGCAGTTGGCTGAAGATAGAACAAAATGGGACCTGAACCTCACTTGGGGCTCCTGGGTGCTGCGACTGACCTCAACATTCGGGACTGTCTGCTTGTGAACTGTGACATCAGTCTGTAAAATTTACATTTAATTCAGTTTAACTCTCCTTACTCCAGCCAGCCAAAAGGACAGGTTGGTGCCCCAGGAGCAAGGGTGAAATGTTTCCTTGCAGCATCTTTGGAAGCAGGATCTGTAAGAAAATTTCAATGCACATGATGCCTCCTGTCCCAGAGTCAGGAGATCTTCTCTTGGCACTGACTCCATGTCCCCAATCTACTCTCAACAGCAGAGGTTTTGTATTCATCTAGGAAATCCATCTTTGCTAAGTTTCCAGAGTATCCAGCAGACAACAAGGAATATTTCTGGTTCCTAATGCCAGAGCACAGAGAAATATGAGACCATGCTGTGCCAAGCCATGGAATCTGTTAAGATCCCCCCAGAGATTTCAAAATATAGCAGAAGTGAATGTCCATGAGCTCACTGTGATGGGAGGACCAGGGCTCTGGGGAGAGCATAATCCCTGACGCAGGGATCACAGAAGGAAGGGAGAGCTGTAACACCCCAAATTCCCTTCTCCCCGGTAAAACGCCCTGTTTTTGAAATTCTCTTCTGACATTCAAACTCCTTCATCTGTTTGTTTTTAACAGCTAACATTTTCTGAACTTAAATGTCATCTCAGTTGTATTCCCACAGCTTAAATCATTCTGGTCCTATAACCATTCTTTTATGCTTATAGCATACATTTTGAATTAGTTAAATTAGATTTTACTCTGTTGTCAGTGGCTGTCAGTTGTGATGCTTTTGACTTTCAGTTGTAAAATGTGTGGAGCTTCAAGAGGCAGCAGAGCAAGCAGATATTCAAAACATGAATTAGACTTTTAATAGACAAAAAAAGCTAGGAAGATGGAACTCATAAATTACTTTAAATATGTGGCCATAATTATTACATGCATTTGGTTTCTGTATACACATACAGGGATTTTTAGGAGGCTGGTTGCTATGGAAACTTCTTTACTGCATGGTCCATATGTTGCTTCTGAAATTCTTTTTCCTCAGTGGAAAATTACACCCATGGACATGGATGGCATTTGTAAATCTTCTAAAAAAGCGGTAATTTTCCTTTTCTTCCTAAATGTCATCGACTGTGTAATGTAAGTCTTTGAAGTTCAATTCTCCTCATTGTCAGTTCACCAAGCAAGAGACGTGAACTGCATCCAAACCTTCCCTCTCTGCCTCCAAACCTTTGCCTTGCCTTGCTGGAAGACTGACTGATAGCAAATGCTCTGTCTTTGTCATGGGTGAGTGTGAACTCACTACTGTGGGTGTGAATGGTTTTGGACTGGAGCTCCTCCACTCTGGAGACAGGATGAGAGAGCTGGGGGTGTTCAGCCTGGAGAAGAGAAGGCTCCAGGGAGACCTTAGACCCCCTTCCAGTGTCTAAAGGGGCTCCAAGAGAGCTGGAGAGGGACTTTGGACAAGGGCCTGGAGTGACAGAACAAGGGGGAATGGCTTCAAGCTGATGGAGGGAAGGGTTAGATGGGATATTAGGAAGAAATTCTTCCATGTGAGAGTGGTGAGGCCCTGGGACAAGGCTGTCCAGAGAAGCTGTGTCCCATCCTTGCAAGTGTTCCAGGCCAGGTTGGATGGGGCTTGGAGCAACCTGGGATAGTGGGAGGTGTCCCTGCCCACGGTGTAGAGGTTGGAACAAAATGATTTTTAAGATGCCTTTCTACCCAAATCATTCTGTGATTCCATGAAAGGAAATCAGTATTTCTGCAGAATGAAAGCTGGTTCTAAAAGTTGCTGAAGAGCAGAATTATTGTCTTCCATGTAGCTCAGGATGTCACTGTTGTACAAAGCCAACGAGCTGGAGATCAGAATCAGCCCAGATCCAGGTGCATGCAGAGCTGGGAACACCATGTTCCTTTGGAAGCTGCACTGTGCTCTGCTCTCAGGGGGGACAGGGCAGCAAATTGGAGCCATCTATAGGCACACTGACACTTTTTGGTGTGTTTTTTGTTGGCTCTGAACCTTCAAACAGTTCCTGTAAGGTTGTAGCATTTCTCTATTCATCTACTGGGGATAGGGAAAAAAAAAAACCCAAACCCAAATACCTGCAGGGTTGCAATAAATTGCTTTGCCTGGTGTGTTTTTGATGTTTACGAATCCACAATAGAAAACTCCAGCACTGAGGTTGAAGGAGCAATTCTCTGAGCCAAGAGCCAGACTGTCTGACATGTCCACACTCAGGCTGTGCCTCAGCATTTCATTGCTGCCATCAGCCATGAGCACAAGCACATTTGTAAAACATGGATTTCAGTGCGACTAGATTAGGGGTGGATTTAACTTTGTGTATCTGAAGTTTACCAAAAACCCAGAGACATTTAAATGTATTTTTAACCTTATTTTTCGCAGCAATTCTGATTAATGACTGTGGCTTGGAAGCCACCACCTTTATACACCTAAAGAGTCTGTGAATGTTGGCTTTGCAGAAACCTTCCTCAGCGCCTTACACAGCTGCACTTCTGTTTTACATTGGAAAGGTTTGACACCTCAGCAGTATAAAGTTATAGGTTTTATCCCTAAAACTTCCCAAATGCAGTTTCCATTATTAACACAATTGTGACAGCTATAGTTTGTTTATATTGCTTCACCTGGGGCACATAAACTTGAAGGACTGAAAATACCTCCATGCAATAAAAGAATTTTATATAATTGCTACCTCTTGCTGTAAGGGACAGCTGGCCTTTGAAAGTTGGGAACTCATTTACGTCATTGAAGTAAAATGTAAGCCTGGGGTTTAAATTACTGTAATTTATGTTTCTGAAGCTCGAAACAAAAATATGGCTGTCCAAAGGGCAAATACCTTTCCAAACAAACTCTCATAATTCATCTCGGAGAGTGTACGTGTCTACAATCTCCTTATAGAAGGCCTTCAATGGCAGTTACTGTTTTCTTTTGATATGTATTCTCTTATTACCTCTGGTTTGCTATCCCCAGTGTTAAAATTTCTATTGACACCTTCCTAATTCAGCTGTTTTTAATGTTTCCTATTCTGCTGTGCAAGGCTGTGCCACATCCCTGTACAGTCCCCAGGGATACATCCCAAAGTTGTCACAGGGGGCTCTGACTGGTGCGGCCCAGGTAAATGTGGAAGTGGTTGGGTCACCAAAGCCTCTTGAGAGCACTGAAAATTACTTATTTCTTGTGGCTGGACAAAAACAGTGCCCTATGAGCAGAACAGCTATAAATGACCCTGCAGTTCTTGTGCTGAGCATTTTCTTGTCACTGTCTCTCAGCATGTGTCTGAACATCATTTATGTATTTTGGGTTTAGGGCTCCATTCCAAACAGCTGTTGCTTGTTTAGCTTTTTAATTTTTTCCCCCTTGTTGTTAATTTATAATACTGAAAATCTCTCTGGAATGGGCTGACACCAAAAATATTTGTTCTAGTCCTTAGATGAAAGCACTCACCCATGGTCCCTGCTTTTATGATTTACAAATTCACCAACATTTATTACGGCATTGCAAAACAACAGTGACAATAAGAAATTCAACCACAGCTCCCTCGCAGCGAATTCCAGGCCCAGAGCTCCTCTGCAATCTTGCAAGCCCATCATCAGGGGGGAGCCTGCATCCATTTAGATGGTTTATTTCCAAATCTTGTTTGGGGTGTGATCATGCTCTTGGCTCTGTCCCACATTTGCCATTTTCTTTTAATGTATGTTCAGATATACCCATGACTTAAAATAATTAGTCTCATTTTCATGCTTTTGAAGAGTTTGGTTGTGCTGCCCAGTATAGCTCAGCAGAGAAGAACAAATGGCAGATTTTGTCAGTCTTGGGTTGTATAAGTGTGAACACTGAAATCAGGTTTTTGGAGCAAGAAGACCATGACAGGTGAATCCAAATTTCACCTGAGCATTGTGTGGGTGAACTCAGTTCCTTCCCTGAAAGCACCTTTTTGGGCAAAAGTGAGCACAACTGCAGGCAAAGTATATCCAGTTAAAATGAGGCTGGATATGCTGGCCCTGCTCTGCCTGTCCTCATCACATGAGGAATGTGACCATGCACCTGCTGAGAAGGAGAGGACACAGCGGCCGATCCACATCGGCTCCTTTACCTGGGAGCTGGGACCGTGGCGAGGCTGCACCTGGGAGCATCCTCCTTGGAAAGTCCCTGGAGCTTTATTTAGTGTGCTAGCCTGGTGTTTGGGAATGCTGTGGCTCACTGGGGACAGCTCACATGTTAGCTGCTGTGGGACAAAACGCCCCTTTTCCATAGAGCTTTTCCCCCGAATTGGGGAGATGTGGGTGCACACACACAAGTGAGGCAGGGGGATCCTGGCTGTGACACAGGTGCTCAGCAGTTTGCAGGCTGACCCTTGATGATGGATTATTTTCCCTTCAGAATCACAGTGGAAGTATTGAGGCAGCAGTTTGGGAAAAACACAGAAGGAGCTTTAGAAAATGTGTTCAAACCCTGTTCCCCAGTGAGAAGGGGAGCCTGAATGCAAGCCCAGTCTTTCCCTCCCAGCACAAGTGCAGCCCCTGGGCCCCTGGGATGTGCCGTCATGTCCCGGGAATGTGTTTCCTGGATGTGCTGCATCCAACTCCCTCAGCTCTCTGTCCTGGTCCTGCTGGGACCATCCTCCCTTGCTCTGCTGGCTGAGCCTGCTCTGAAGGGACACCTCGTGCTGGGGATGGGGGAATTGCAGAAAGACCAGGACCAGGACTTGTTTCTTGGAGGAGCACAGCTGCCTGCAGCTGCTGCTGTGGTCAATAGTGAGTATGGATGGGCCACCCAAGTCAAAACCCCCCAGCCCAACTGATCTGAGACTGCCCGAGGGCAGGAGTGGACCCAATTCCCAGCTGCACCATCCAAACTTTGCCAGAGGCAAAGGAGTGAAGCTTGAGTGAAACCAGATTGCTGCTGCACCCACGGATTGTTCCCTGAGGAAACAGTCACAGATGCCAAATCACAGAATCCCAGAAGGATTTGGGTTGGAAGGAAGTTTAAAGCTCACCTTTTTCTAACCCCCTGCCATGGACATGGACACCTTCCACTAGTCCAGCTTGCTCAGTGAAGAATATATTCCTAAAATAAATTGAATGGTGAACAGAACCATCAAGTATGAACCCCTGGTCACTGCCATGTGTACACAGAGGTGGATATGTAGGTGGCAACCCAAGGAGCAATTTCCTTTCTTACTCCCCTTCCAGGGCTGGATGTCACAGGATGCAGTGGAAGTTTAATGTTTCTAAGAGGACACTATAATGAGGAGGTTTTCTGCCAATCAGGAGCTTGCCCCTTCCCAGGGACTAACTGATGGAGGTGACTGCCATGATCAGGAACTGCTATTCAGGTCTGGACAATTTTTTCCAGTCCTCCCTCTGTGTCACTGGTACCTTTTCTTCTCTACCTGCTCAGAAACAGCTGCAGATGCCGAGAATTTAAAGCGTAGCCCTTAAGATCTAACGTAGTTGAAATGTCTATAAACACCTCGAGTCTCTTTAGAGAACTCCGTGCCTGCCAAACTGTGCAGCTTAATAGGACATCTCATTATTTGCGGTGCTTCTCCCCTCCTGCAGCCCATGATTATGTGAGAACTGCAGGAAAAGTACCTTTAAAGACTTCAGTACATCCTCAATGCCTAAACTGAAAAAGTAGTTAAGAAAAATAACTTAATTAAAAAGTTGAAAACGTTTAATATTATTTAAGATGACCTCAAGACTTGGAGCATGTCTGCAGCTTTTTTTCCCAGCATGGGCAGGTAACAATATTGAAATATTATCAGAATATTTTTTCCTTATTTCTTTGTATTAATAACCCAAGAGCAAAGATTGCTCAGATGAAAGCTGTTGGACATTAATCAACAGATTCTGTTTTATGGCTGATTAGAAAACAGAAAAAACCCCCTAGTAAAACTAGTGTCATGATTCACCATGATGGAAACTCACTGATGGAAATAGGTTGCTTATAGAAGTCAAATTTTGGTTTTGAGTAGAAATACGTATTGCACAGCTTACCAGGGATCAGCTAAAATGGATCCTAAAATGGAGGTCATTAATCAGCAGTTATCTTCTCTGCATATCTGTATGTTAAGAAGATGGCAAGATGCTTGATATAGAAGAGCTCCAAGGATGTACAAGAGGTAATATTTTCTTGGATATTGATTAAAACAGAAATTTCATTTTCTCTTCCTTCTCAGGGCTGGGTCTCCCACAGTATGGTCTGGGGGCTGCAGAGCTGCATAGCATCATCCATCACAGGAATGTCCTCCTAACAGGTAGGTGCTGTACCCAGCTATACCTATGTAAGGTTTGTCGTTAGGATCAGAATTTGGAAGCCAATTTCCCAACCATCTCCCCTCAAGGCAATTCAGTTTGTGCCATGGTGTGGAGCTGCAGCACATGAACTGCATGAGTCACTAAAAACCCCTCAGAACTGAGACCAATTCCCCAAAACACCCAGCATGGGCACTGGTAAGAGCAATGCTGATGTAGCCATCATCCCCGCTCTGCCCACAAATGTGTCAGGCAGCAACAACCATCCCCCAGCTCATGAGTGAGGTTATTGCTGTCAATACCAAATGAGATTTCAGAGACTTTCCACCATTTATCTTCTCATTGCCTCTCTCCTTCCCACAGGTGTACACCTGATACAGTCACTTTTCTCCAGGGGAAGAACCTGTTTCCCTGGGGGACAGGAATGACGACCTGCTTGCCTTCTGCTTTAAGCATCCATCAAACCCAGCCTCTGTGTCCCCTGGAGTTTTAATTTTCCTCTTGACAGCAAAGACAAATGACTCCCCCAGGGCTGTTTGCTCGTGTCTACTCAAGGTTTCTGTGACATTTCTTGAAGATGACCTGTTTTTTAAACACAATGAGTTTTCTTTCCACTGCCACCTACCACTATGAGGGTAGAGATAGATTTGCTTTCAGAAAACCTAATGGTATCAATCTCTGACACATCCTCCCTCTCTGCTTTCTGCTTTAGGCTTCTTCTGGTTCCCAGATGTTGCCAGCTGTAATTTTTTCCTGTATTTGGGGTTGTCCTGCACAGTTAAAGAGATATTTCATTGAGGTGCACAAACCACAACAAAATATATTTTAATTTTCATTTTTTTTCAATCCAGGTTTTCCCAAACTCACCCTGTAATCTGCCTTCTGGGTCCCCTAACACCATACCCCCAGCTCCCAAATGGTGGGGAGTATTCCTGTGGGGAATATTTTCCTGTCTCTAGGATTATCCCATGCTCTGACCTCTTCTGGGTCCACAACACAAAAAGCTGGGAGCTGTTGTTCGAGTCATCAAACCAAAGGAAAGGGGTATTTTGTGTGTTGTTTAGGACAATAGTTCAACTGGGGTGTTCCAGGTGATGCAAGCAAACATTACACCGGGAACATTTGCTGTTAAGACAGCACATAGTAATCACCAACTTTGCCAAAAGACAGTCGGATGGTTAATCTCCCTCATATTTATTACTTTTAGGCTTTTAATAGACTTTAAGACTTTTTTTTTGGTTCCTTATTTATAAGATATTCCTGGAAATGGCAGCCATGTTTGTAAGTGTCTCAAAGACAATTTCTTTCCCAGTAATGTCCCCCGGGAACAGGGTGAAGCAATGGCCACCCACCTGCCAGCCCCTCACCTGCTCACAGGTGCAAAGCTGTGCCTTGAACACAGCTCTCCTTCTCTCCAGCCACATGGAAGGAAGCTGACCTCTGCATGCCACCGGGGGGAGGCAGGCAGGCAACACAAGGAATCAGCAGCTGGTTTTGTTATTGATATTTTCATGATGAGCCATGCAGAGAAATAGGGAAAAAGCACCTTCAATTCCCCCATTTTCTTATTTTGGAGAGCTTGTCTTTGCAATATACCTGTTTAATGCCATCCTTGGTAAAAATGTTCTTCCCTTTATTTCCGTCTTCCCAGAAGAACTGCCCTACAGTATCATACATGGGATAGCCAGATCTTGCACTGGAAATACCAAACACCCGGATCTGCAAGGAACACTGCCAGCCCTGGCTGTGATTAAACCCCATAAAAAATGCAGGGACTCTCTGGCCAGATCCATCCGGATGTTGAAAGAGAGAAGAATGTGATTGCCACTTTCCAGTTTCCCTTGGCACGAGGATTTTCCAATACTCCAGCATATCCTGAGGATGGGAAATGGTGCTGGACCACCTGCGTGCTGGCTGTGCTCAGCGGCCGCACATCCCTCCAAGCATCAGCATTTCCAAACACAGCCCTGAGGTTACACAAAGTCTTTTTGATCCCACCTCAGTGACCCCAAGGCTACAAATGCTGCCATGGGACCTTCCTTGCATTGGAAGGAGCTCCTTGTTCCCATAAATCACAGAATCATAGAATAGTTTAGGTTGGAAGGGACCTTTAAAGGTCATCTAATCCAACCCCCCCATGGAAACATTGCAATTTGGGCACTCTACCATGCAAACTCTCCTTGGATGTTGAATGCAATAATCACACTCTGGATAGCTGTGCGTTACTGTGCAATGGGAAAAGGCCTCTCTCAAACCCCCTGCTTTGTCCTTTTACCATTTGTGTATGTGGCTGCTTAATATATATTGAATAATTTAAACAATCCACATGCCATAACATGCCCCCAAATGTTTAGTTGAGTGTCCCCAAATTTGTTTTGCATGTTTATCCATCCATTCGTTAGGAACGTAAGTGTTCTTTGACTTCACCCTGTGCCTTTCAGCATTATTTTATGGAAATTCCGATTTCCTGCACTGAAAGAAACCCTGATGATAATGAGAGGCTTGAAGCATTTCAAACAAAGAAAAAGCAGATTGAGTCAATTCTTCATTTTGTTCTTAATCAAAACTAGTTGTGTGCATTTGCATCGACAATGAGCTCAGCACACAATGCTCCATATGGGCTTGGCTGTTGGCATTCAGTGAAGGGCAGGAGCCACTGAAAAACCTCCCTGGTTTTCAAAGATTTAGGGATGACCTTGTAAAAGTATCATTTGTCACTGCCTTCCTTGTCCAGAATCACGAGGAAAATCCCTGGAAACAGGCTATGGAATTGCAGAGCCCAGTTCTCACAGGCCAAAGCAGCACAGCAGCACTTGGCTACGGAGAAGCAGTGGGAAGTAAGGAGCTGGAAGCTTTTAATGGAGCCCCAAAACATTCTTTTTCATTGTTCTTTATCTGCATATTGGTCTTCTACTTCAGATGTTACTCATTTTTCAGGCACACTATTATACCAAGTCTACCATAAACATGAATGCAAACAAGCTATGGTCCATTAATCCGGACACCTATTTGCAATTCCAAAGTGTCTAAAACGCTTGGAAACAAGCCACAAACTTTTCCTATTCCCCAGTTCAGACCTGATCTCGCAGAACCCCCTTCATGCTAATTCCAGTCGAGTTACACCCAGGAGGTAGCAACATACGTGCCATTTTAGGACCAGGTTCTCATTTTTGAGCATATTAACAGCACCTATCAGGCCTGTGGTGCACAGACTATGCAGGTCTGTTCTGCAGAGCATGAACAATTAGGAGAAAAAGGGATGGTGAGTCACACAGGCATCCCTGGTTGTGCTGTCATGAGTGGCTGGACAAGTTTTGCTCAGGAAGGATTTATTTTGACTCATTTTGGTCTTGTGGCTGTGAGAGGCTTGCAAAACCTTTCACCTTCTTTCCCTGGAGTCATGTGTATTTTATGAGAAATTTAAGAATTACCTCTTATTAAAATGGGGATAGTGTAATTACCAATAAAAAGCAGATGTTATGGCATGACTAATGCTTGAAAATGTGTATATAGCAAGTACAACATATGAGCACATCCAGACTTTTCACTGAGATAATAAAAATTGTCTTTGTTGAAACAAACTGGCCAAGTCACAGAGGTCTGAAGTCACAGGGAAATCATTGCAGAAAACACTGAAAGGGCTCCACAAAAGGGCAGCTTTGGTCCCACTGATCTCAGCAGCAAAATGTTAACTGCAGGAGGCTGAGACAGAGAACCCCCAAGGCTGCTCACCTTGCCCAGATCAGGAGGTGTTTGGAAAGGTGTCCCGTTAAAGCACCAAAACTCACCATGATGAGAACATCCTTCCCCTCCATGCTGTAATGAGCCATAGTTAATGAGCTCCTTGACACCTCCAGCACCTCTCAAGGGTCCACAATCCACCTGCAACAGTCAAGATCGTTCCCTTGGATCATTCCCAAGTATTTTGGCAAGGCGTATCAGGAGCAATCCGTGTAGGCTGACTTTTGAAACAGGAATGTGCAAATAGCATGTAAACGGAGCTGTTCAACAAATCTGTTCAGGCAGTCCCAGGGTTCAGAAATTTCTGCTGAGCTCAGAACTTCCTTTCTTTCCTGAAAATTGCATTCATTGCTCTCTACAGATACCTGAAAGGAGGTTGTGGCAAGGTGAGGGTTGGCCTCTTCTCCTGGGGAACTAGAGATAAGACAAGGGGAAATAGCCTCAAGTTTCACCAGGGGAGGTTCACATTGGATATTATGAAAAATTTCTTCACTGGAAGAGTGGTTAAACATTGGAAGAGGCTGCCCAAGGAAATAGTGGAGTCACCATCCCTGGAAGTGTTGAAAAATCAGTAAACATGGCACTTCGCAGTATGGTTTTGTGGTTACTCAGTCAAAGGTTGGACTTGATGATCTTGAAGGTCTTTTCCAACATTAATGATTCAATAATTGTACTGCTTTTTGCCATAAAAGAACCTTTAAAGATGCACTCATTTTGCAAAAGAGCCTTTGCAGCTCAGGACGTGTGTGGATGTCAGCCTGTGGGTATAAATTTGGGGGCATAGGAGGATCTGTGCTTTGGCCAGGGGAGGATGCAAGGGCAGTGGGAGCCGGAGGTGGGAACTCAGCATCCAGGGGTGCAGGAGGGCCTGGAACACCACAGCAGCCGTGGGCTGGTGCTCACCCCTGCCCACTTATCTGCATATCCCAAGTCTGAGTCTTTGAGTTGTTCTTTGTCCCAAAGCCCATGCCCTGCCCAAAGCCCAGTGATTCAGGGTGCACTGGAGGCAGCAGAGACCTCCCCATTTTTTCCCCAAATCCCTTCCATATTCAGTAGTTATTTCTTCTGCACACAAATTCCATATTTCAATTTAAAGGGAAAAAAGCACATCCAAACCCTCAGGCTATTCTTGGCCCTGCCAGAGTGTCAACTCACCGGAGCAACCTCCAGCACTGTGCTGGGGTGCGCTGCAGGCTGGAGGGGTTTGTTCCTGTTGGTTTGCACCAGCAGTAGCTCTGTCATTCTGTGAAATGAAACTAAGACGTGCCTAAGCAGCCCTGACAGCAATTAGTTCTGGCAGAATCTTCGTGGTAATGAATTTCAATGATGCTGGGGTTTTGGGTGCTTGAACACTTCATTAGCTGCTGGTATATCATACTGATGCAGCCGAGAAATCACATTATAATAAACCACTTTTTACTGCAGGCAGCAACCAGGATAATATATGGGATGAATAATAATAGTCCATTCAAAATCGTTCCTGTGTGTTAGAGCTCTGGAATTTCAGTAAATAGATCAAATACTATGCAGGAATGAATCTTACTCAGAATTTCTCCACTACCCAAGTATTTATGAGCATTTTTTAATGTACTGTCAGAGGAGTTGCTCTACTCTATTACACTCGCCAGCTAAACTCTGAAATACATATGTGTTGATGCAGTAATATGAAAAATCATCTATAATGTAGCAAAATGTATTTTAAGTTTAAATGGAGGAAAATACACAATAACTATTTCAGTGTGAAATATCATTAAGTCTGTCTGTTTCAATATATTTACAGGATATAGTCTTTTTTTAAAGTGTGGAAATAAATGACTTAGAAATACCTTAAAAGGCACAACTGAGGTATTTTCGTGCTTTCTTCTATGTTTATAAACCAGAAATGTGTTATTATAAGGGCAGATACTGAGAGAGCAGCTTCGTGCACAGGCCAATAGTGATAGGACAAGAGGGAAAGGTTTTAAACTAAAAAAGGAGAGATTTAGATGTGAAGTTGGGATGAAGTTTTTACTCAGAGGGTGGTGAGGCCCTGGCATAGGTTGCCCAGAGAAGCTGTGGCTGCCCCATCCCCTGGGAGTGTCACGGTCAGTTTGGATGGGGCTTTGACAACCCAGTCTAGTAGAAGGTGTCCCTGCCCATGCAGGGGGTTGGAACGAGATGAACTTTAAGGTTCCTTCCAACCCAAATCTCTGTGTGATTCTGTGATTATGTTGCAATAAAATGGAACATTACTTATCACTGTCTTTGCAACAATTAGCATAAAAATGAAAAAAAATGCATTAATCTGATGCTATTTCTATTAAAATTTATCCTTTTGAAGGAGTCATTTTGCCTGCTGGTCACATGGTTGGAAGCCCATCAAACATTCTGTCCCACACCAGAGAAGAAGGAGGTAGAGGTAGGTGATCCCTGGTTTATTAGGGCTTGTCTCAGCAGCTCATTACCTCACTGTCAGGGACAAAAGCAATGATGCTTCTTTAGTAATTGGCCAGGCCATCTGTAAACATCCCAGTAAAGCCAGGACGCCCACAGGACTGTACTGGGGAGGAGGAAAGGGACAGCTCTGCCAGCAGGGAGCTGAGGTGGGTGGGGTGTTCTCCCTTTGTGATGCTCCCCCAGAACCCCATCACCATGGCAGCCAGAGATGCAGGAGGATGATGCTCTCCCTGCCGGCTTTCCCGTTCTTGGATTCTTCTTGAGTACGTGGTAACTATAAAAATATCCTTTGTCTCACCCTGGTGAACAGGTGGGTGGCAGTTACGTTACCCAATGTGTAGGTTCAGGCCCATTTGAATGAGATATTTACCTTTAAAATGCAAAAAACCTTGGAGACGGGGCTTTAGATGAGAAGAAGTAGGAGAAAGTCAATGTGGATGGGGAAATAACAGCATGTGAGTAGCAAATAGCCAAGCAGACAAATTTTCTAGTGCAAAAGGATTTGTGTTTATCTGTAACAGCAAGATGAGCTTTTTTTCCCAGTGCAGTAGTGTCTTATAATAGCAGTGATCTGTTAAATTAGCTTTTCAAATAAAGACAGAGCTATGACAAGAATTGATTTGAAACTTCAAGTTCAAACTCTTTTAAAGACCTGAATTGCATATGCCCATTTTGGTTGTACAGAAATCTCAAAAAGAATATCTGGAGGAGAGGAGGATTCTACAATTTTTTTTTTAAGGCTCTACCCAAATTTTAATGTTCTTCTATTTCCAGAATGCTCATAAACACTGCTGATCTACAAAGATTTTCAGAAGACCATAAATCACCCTAAATAGCCCAAGCCTGTGGGAGTCCTTTTCCTTGGCTTGGAATCTTCCAAGGCAACTCATGAAATCTGATGTAAGTTTAACCTCAAACAAGGTAAAAACACTCTCTCTGCCATGGTTTCACACAGTGCTGAACGGTAGCCTGTGAAAAATCAGGTAGTGAGACTGGGGGTTTGTTTTTTGAGCTTTGTTGTTGCTCTTCTTAATCAACAAGGAGAGAACATCGAATTGCCTATTTTTTCTGTGTGAACTACTAAAGACTGCTTGAGAGTATAGGAACTAACCTGGTATTTAAACTTAATTGAAAATGCTACATGAGAAAACATTTCAAGACTCAAAAAGTAAGAGCTGAAAGACAATGTGAAATCCTTACAATCCTCAGTCTTTACCTGGCCTGATTCTCTCTCAGCTGTGGCCGAAATGCCATGGCCTGGGTGTACAGCAGGACAGATCAACACTGGGGACTGACTTTGCTTGTAGCTCTTGCCCATTGATAGCATAATTTTATCCTGTTTGATCAAATACAAATTTATTTCAGGATGTGGAGACAGAACAAAAACACAGCCCCGTCATCCTCCCCAGGAGTCTTGGAAAACATCCCACTGACCAGAGACAGCCCTGAAGACTCGAATCCCAACCTTCTGGTTTGCAATGAGCAGCCTGGCCCAGATTCCCAGCTGTTGGACCTTGAGTATCTGCCCTACTACAGAACATCCCCCGTCTGTCTCTGCCCAGCATCTCACATCTGCACAGAAAGAGAAAAAAGCTCCAATGAAGGAAAGGCTGGCACTAAGCAGAATGAGAAAGTGAGTTATTCAGCCACTTCCACAGGGTATTTTCCATACTGTGGGATATCTAAAGAGCTTCTTGGCTGACCCTCACATATGGACTACATATATGGTTAAATGGGATTAAATACCTGCAAATTAGGTTCAGGTGGACTCACCTTTAATGTTTCTAAAAGGGGTAGGAAGGCAAGAAGAGAGGCAGGCTGTTACTTGGTGTTGAGTAACACCAAGCTGTTACTCAAAATTAGGCCTTTAGGAACAAAATGGTGACTTGTGCTCTGAAAACACAATGCAGGAGCAGAGCTATCTGTAAGGAGGAGGTACCTGAGGCAGTCCTTTCAAGGTCCCTCTCCCTTGAAACAACGTGTGGGCCCCAGACTCCTGCTGTGTGGGACACTCTTGCCTCTGGGTGGGACCTGTCCCACAGCTGCAGGGCCCTGCTCTGTTCCCAGAGGCAGCGTTGCTCCCAACATCCTCTCGTTTGACACCTCAGCTCTTGGTTCTGGACATGTTTTTTTCAGAGCATCCTGCCAAGTGTGGAGCAGATCAAGAGGACAATTTCCTCTACAAGCAAGGAAGAGCCCCCAGCCCAGCAGCTCCTGGGGGCCAGCAGCTCTGCACTCTGCCTGCCCCTGGCCTCCCTCCCCAGTGAGCTCCCACACCTGAACCAGCCCCTTCCCTCCAGTGGGTACTTTCCTTATTACAGGACAGAGGCAGGCATTGGCCCAGCTCCAAGAAAAGGGTCCTTCACCAGGACAGAAGGTCTGGAGACCAAAGAGGGAGGACAAAGGGGAGGACCGAATGTTTGGAATCTCTGTGGCAGCTGCTTGGTGTCCTGAGAAGAAAGCAGCGGGTTTGTGAATGCAGACGTGAAGGAGAAACTCTCGAAGCCTATGACAACATGAAAATCTGCATGAATTTGAATAAAATAAAAATATTCATTCTCTCAAACAAAACAACAGGTGAAATCCCAGACTGCATTATGAAAACAGAAAGAAGCAGAACAGGAACTGGGGAAATAAATAATAAACTTTCTCTAGAGGTGAGGAAGAGAACTGTGCTTCTCTGTAGCTAATACCAAAGGCAAGACACTCACTCGAGGGATGCGCAGCTATGGGAAGTGGCCAATAGGAAAAAAAAGAGAATTATTTAAACCTAAGATGCTTGGAGGAATTAAACAGAGACAGAATTTCCAATTGGGATTGGGAAATACATTTCCTTTCCTCCTCACTACAATCCTTCCATTGTATTACTGGCATCTGTTAGACCTGGTTACTGTGCACAACAGCCATACACAGGAGAAAAAAACCCCCATTTTTATTTAAATTCTTTGTCAATATGATTTTTTGAGCACGTTTCCATTATGTCTGTCTTCATTTCACTTGCACAGTCAGTAATGAAAATACTCTTGATTACTTTAATATGTGCAACTAGGAGCTTCTATAAACATCAGTTTGATGCTGGAAAACTGGGAAATAGCATCCAGAAATATTTTGGCATTGGTGAATCTTGACTGATTTACACCAGATGAGAATCTAACCAAAAAGGGTCAGCTCAGTATTTTCTTTGCAGTTGTGAAATCTTGCAACATCCTCTCCTTACTGCCAACTATGTCACCTCCTCGAGACACCACACGACTCAATGAAACACGGCTTTTTCCCATCCCTGCACTGTGCACAGACCAATTCTGCTCAAAATAGATGTGTTTACTCCAACCACTTAGTAAATCTTCAAGTGTTTCTGTAATGATTACACACTGGTATGACAGTGTATTGACAGGCTGTGTCTAAATGTACCAGTGTTACCTATTTTAAGGATTGAAGAAGAAAAACACATCACATTTCACTGTTTCACATCTCCATAGGTAGACCAGTTTTCCCTGTGGTAAGTGTGACACTGAGACCAGGAACCCTACAGCCATGCAAGGTACGTTATGGTTTTAGTAATAATTTCTGCTTACACCACACTTTGGTGGGTTTTGACCAGTTGGGAAGGGATTTTGGTTGGATGCTGGAAACCAGCAGAGCTCCCAGATGGGAGCTTTGATCCCAGTCTTTCTTATAGGCACTGCTGAGGATGAAGTGGTGCCTCACCCCCAGCTTTGTAAAAAATATGTTAAAAAACCTGGAGTCAGCCAGACTGGTGAAAATTAATCCCAGTGCCCTCACACAGCTGCCCCAGCTGGAATCAGGAATGCAAGTCGAGCAACCAGCATGCCTTCGGCATCCCTGCATTCCCAAGGGCACCTCAGTACCACCCTGCTACCTTCCCACTGAAAAACAAGGTAAATCAGATTCCAGATGAACTAAGTCACACTGTATGAAACAGCCCCTGGTTTTAAGCACAAAGAAGGCTGACGCCTTGGGTACGTTGAAAGAAAGCCATGCTAAATAGAGTGAGATTATCAAAACTCAAGGGATCAGGCAGAGGAGGGAAGGAATTCTGTCTGAAAAGCAGGTGTGGATTATTCTGAGAATATTAAATTCAGCATTTCCATAAATTTGGCATATTTAAATACTTTGAACTATGTAGTATCAAATCCACAAATCTGCCTGATTTTTACTAGATAGAAAGCCAGCTTTCTATTGGCTGTACTTGATAATTTATGGGAATAGTGAACATCAGAAATCAAGGATTTGGGAGATGAGAATATTGCAAGCTTTATGCTTATGGATCAGAGAAGCCGAATTTTAATCAAAAGCTGGCAAATATCATATCATATGTTGCCATCTTGAAACTGGAGCTGAGCAAAACTCATGATTCTAATGTATTTTCCATACAGTCTTGCTCAGAGGTAAAAAGGAAAGGATGGAGGGCAGTGCTGGAAGCTTCTGTGTTTCTCTCTAGGTTTATGCTACTTTATTACTTTTCCACATAGTTAACATCCTGTACACAGGCAGCAAACGATTTTTCTCAAACTGCTCCATGGATCAGATTCCTGCCTCAGTGAGGACATCATGTGCCTTCACCCCAAGAGTGGTCCCAGTCACACAGTTTGGTTCATCCTTGTGTACTGATAATGTATTTCCTTTCATCTCTCTATTTGAAAAATTCATAATTACTGCCCTAAACCTTCAGTACTTAAACACTCACAGTCCTCTGGAGTTTGAAAAACAATCCCCAATTACTTTGATGCATGCTGTGTCATCTTCATTGATCCCATTTAAGCTTTTAATCTCATGAATTCACAAAGTTAATTCATAAAACAAACCAAACAAACCATGGCAAAATATGCCCTTTAATAAAAAAAGTGGTGATGATCATAGATGTCTTTGGGGATTTCTGATAACACAGATTCTTCTTTCTCAACAGTTGATGTCAGATTTCATTTGGAAAGGGGGGAAAGGACTCTAGCCACAATATTTGTTGATCTGTATATGCCTTGGGAAAAACCTACTTCAAAGTCAATACAAAGACCACAGAGATATGGTGGGGCATGGAATTTGTCTCTGAAGTCAGGTACAAGAGGCTTTTTTTAGTAAAACACTGCAGGCCTCACTAGACCCAAAGATTCTTAAAATCAATTAGAGAACTCCATTAGCCTCAGCAAGGTGGAGCTTGGGCCTCCAGTTACCCCATGTGGAACAGAACAGCATGTTCCTTATATAAAGCTGAACCCCACTAAATGCTGTTTTAGGTGAAAATTAGTTCCCCAATATTTAAATGTATTGGTGTGCACCCTGCCCCAAGGACTGGGGTTAGCTGGGCTCTCCTTCCTCTCCCAAATCTGGACTGTGTCAATGCATATGACTTAATAACTTTATTTTGAACTCTGCTAGAAAGGAAGCTTTTGGCAAGTTAGCATTTATCACAGAAAAGCAGAACTCAGCATGAAACAAAGAAGCTTAAACAGGTCCCTGCCCAGCAACGTGATGGGAAGGAATGGAAGTGAGTCATTAATAGGAAACAACTTGGTTTCCTTTCAGAACTGTATTTATGGTGAGTGACTAGAGAATACCTTGAATATACACCTCCATGCAAATACCAGAACACACACATCACTGGGTAAGCCCAGGGATGGGGGAACAACACAGCTCTCCTGCTGGGACAGCCTAATCCAGGATCCGGTGTTTTGCCAATGCAATTTAGGAACCGCATCAGAGATGAGCAACTGCATTCTGCAGAGCAGGGACAGGTTCAAGGTGGTGCCTGAGGGCTGTGCTGAATGCTGATCAGCAGCAGGAACACATGGAAATAGGAAGGAATGAAGAAGCAAGGGATGCAAGGTCGGGTTATCCACAGGGAAGCTGATGCAACAGGAGGGGAAGCAGCTGTGCTTCTGTCACATCTGGACCCTGGAATGGATTCCATTAGTCTGTCCTGACACACAGACATGTTTCTGTGTCGACCTAGAGCTATATCCTAAATCTCACCAGAATGAACGTGTTTGGACCCAAGTGAGGTACTTGCCCAGAGCAGCTGTTCCCCAAAATATGAAAAGGTGGGCTGGGGTGAAGGCACAGGCTGGCCCTGTCTTCAACCCTTTCTCAGTTAACGATGCAGGTGGGAAGGGATGATGAGAAAGCAAACAGCCTGCTGACCTACATAATCCCCCATAAATCTATTTGTCCCTACCCCAGTGCTACCAGTTCCCATTAACTCCTCCCAGGCTCCTGGGGGCACTTTTGCCTTTCCCAGGAACGCAAGTTGATGGGATTTGCAGGTGTGGGCAAGGCAGAAATGCCAGCGCCTGATCCAAATTATGTAGTCCTTGACTTCTGCAGCAATCATTAAGAGTTTCACATGTGGAAAAATGCATGAGCTATGTATTTTAGTTTGCAGCCTTTTGTCAAGGCTGGTGTTCTTGGGCTTAATTTCTGCTACCGGTAAATATAAATGGAGAAATGCATCCCCAGGGACAGCTGAACATCAGGATCACCTGAGCTGTGGACTCCTCCAAACTCATGTTTGAAATATATCCACTGTGCAGGGGAATGACTGTGCTCTGCTTTTCTGAGCACCTAGCTCTGTGCATGAGGAAGAACTTCTGTACTGGGAGGGTGACTGAGCACTGGCACAGAGAGGCTCTGGAGTCTCCTTCCCCGGAGATATCAAAAGCCCCCTGGACACAATCCTGAGTAATGCAGTCTAGGGGACCCTGCTTGAGCAGGGGATTGGACAAGATGAGTTCCAGTGGTCCCTTCCCATTCCCTGACTCCTGTGCATTAGTAACTGCATGGGGCACAGCCACCTGCCTGGCCACTGCCTGTGGTCTGGGGGGAAACTGGGCCACCTTCTCATGTTTTCAGCTGAGAAAAGATAATGCCAAAGCCTAGAGGTGGCACAGAGCTGCTGCTGTTGCAATTACACCAAGGAGTAAGCACACTCCACACTGGTGGCTTGTACTGAGTAAAATTATCAAAGGCAAACAGATACACTGGAAACTCTTGCAGGAGCAAGACCTGACGGAAACTGGCAACACAAGCAATGCAAAGGGGGCGTGGTGGAGAGCAAGGAGTTAAGCTTGCCTGGCTGACCAGAGCTGTGAAAATAGACACCAACCTGCCTGGGAGGAGGTAGTGAACTCTTTCCCCCTCCAAAGCTCTTCGATGGCTGAGACATCAAAACCCCAACACAATATAAACCTAACAATAGGGTCTGACAGCTGCAGAGTGTTTGAACAACGCCTCAGATGGGGAAGCTTGTGAAATCCTCTATATCCCACTGGAGCATGGGAGCTGCAGTTTTTCCTGGTTTCTCTGGCTGTATTTTCCCTTAAAGACTGTGCCCCTCGTCCCACCACATCCTTTCAGGGACCCAGCTCACACCCACAGCCACCAGGCTTTGTATTTACTCCCTAAATACATTTCCTCTGGCAGCAGAGTGCTGATCCCTTCCTCATTCTCTTATGGCATCCTCATGAATGGGTGCTCTGGGTGAACGTGAGGGGGTCTCACTCCAAGCATCTTCCCTGTTAGCACCTGATGATGGCTAATAATAATGATTAATGAATCTTAATCTTCCTGTCACAATTCCCTTTCATTAATATTTATATCTGGCAGATGTAACCCCAAGGGATAACTTGAGCTGCTAAGTATTAGTCTGCTATGTACAGCTGGTATTTTCTCCAGAAACTTTGAGGACATTCTTTGAAAGAGCATATTATGTGCAATTTTATTTTCAATTGTTAACACTGTCACGTGTCAGCATAGAGAAGAATGTTTATTTTAGGCCTCCTCATCTGATGAAGTAAAAAAACTCAGATACCAACATTTTAATGGAAAAAAAGGATCTGATGTAAAGGAATTATTACACACTTAAACAACTGGCATTATCACAGAGGTCAAGCTCAGCTGTGGATACACCAGTAAGCCTCCTAATTACAACAGGGTGTAATTTCAGGCATCTTTAGCTGTCAGTGATTTAAAGTGTGCCATTTTCCAGTTAAATATATGTGTTCAGCTGCTAAAAAAAGCCTTGTGAAGCACTTTTGGAAGCATAAACATTCAATTAAATGACCTAGTTGAGTCCTCATAATTGGACTGAAGTCTGTTTATAACTAATTAATGACACAGCATAATTAGCCAAATGATTAATTGGCAATTATGCTATGAAAACAAATTAATCACTGTGTTTCCCAAATCAAGATCCTCTCTCTGCACCATTGCAAACCATTTGGCTCTGGTCTCTGACTGTCTTGATTTATTTCTATTTATCCATATACATCCTGGCTATGAAATTTGGAGGAATCTCCTCCCGGCTCTCAGCAATGCGTTGTCAGCTGTAGCAACAGGCAGCATCAAAAACATTTTTGGATTTTTTAACATTTTATTACCCTTCCCAGACATGCCTGGACTGTGGCTGGCTGGATATTGCTTCTTTGACAGTGCTCTCACTTGAAAGTAGGAAGGAGAATCTTGCAATTATGTTCATGTAAAGACTAAGAAAATGAGCAGATGAGGATGTGAGACAGCCTTTGTGTCTGAAACACTCCTCAGCCTGCAGGGGCTTCAACCTTAAGGTTTCCAAAATGAGTTGTTAAACCATGTGGGCACAGGGAAAGCACGAACAGGTTGTATTAAAAAAAAAAAAAAAAAAAAGCTGCTTGCACAGCTGTGAGTTTTCTTCAGGAACTGATGGGAATGACCTAGCCTTTGGGAAATGTGGCTCACCATGTCCAGCCCAGGGAGGGACATCTGAGCTCACCCATCAGAGGGGTCTAGGGACATCAATGGGCACGGAAGGAGCTTCACAGTCAAAACAGCCTCAAAATAGAATCATAGAGTAATTTATGGAAAAGCCCTCTGAGATCATCAAGTCCAACCATTAACCCAGCACTGCCAAATCCACCACTAACCCATGTCTCTAAGTGCCACATCCACGTGTCTTTTAAATCCCTGCAGGGATGATGACTCCATCACTTCCCTAGGAAGCCTGCTCCAATATTTGACAACCCTTCTGGTGAAGAAATTTTCCTTAACAGCCAACTTAAACCTCCCCTGTGCAACCTGAGGCTGTTTTCTCTTGTCCTAGAAGATTACAAAAATGGAAAAATAAATCTTCAAGTGGCTGATAAACACTTTTATCTTTGCTTGTTCTCAGAAAGAGAAAGAAAATCTGAAATGCTTTAAGAGAAAGTACACTGGCAGAAAGGGGAGGTGAGCTCCCAGGGAATGTGCTGGTCATCTGGAGGAAAAAAGAGACCATGCATCATCAGGGAGCACAAAAATCCTGAAACTCACCAAAACTGAAGGTTGTTCAGAATTTCCTGAGGAAAGATTTCAAAGGCTGTGCTTGAACACGCAGGGCAGGCAGATAGGGAGTAAAACCACCCATGGGAGGTGGCTGGATCTCGTGACTCGAGAGCAATGGAGATGTATCCTGCTGGTCCCACACTGAGCTGGCAGCCCCTGCAAAGCACTGTGCTGACTTCAGATGTACAGCCAAGACTAACCACAAACCCCCCTGCTGTCTGATGGGCGATTTGCCAAATAGTGCCTGAGTAACCAAAATCAGATCTACCTGAAGCCCTTTGACAACAATTCAGATTTCTAGTCTCAGTTTGCTCCAGCTTTTGAGAAACGATGGAGTGAAGCAGATTTCTGTAGCAGTCAGAAACTGGGCATGGTGGTGACTGGGTGGTGACTCCATGATAGCCCTCACCAAGTAACCTTTATTTAAAAGGAAGCTGACATTGCTAGGTGACACAGAAGACATCAGCTTCTTCATGCTCTAGGTATGATTCATAGCAGTTTCAGTATTTTAGCAGGATAAGTAGCTTCAGTGACATGCTAAAAATAAGGGCTGAGCCTGTTTTTCAGCTCGGGTGCCCCAGGGACCCCGTGCCAATTGCCAGATTGCTTCCTGGATGAGAGCGTAACTTGGCCATCAAATATTTTTTTACCCTTTGCATTCAGCTTTATGTACCCAAAGCTGTTCCTAATGGGGTGCAGATGTTTCTCAGACTGAGTTATCACACAAAATGGGCGGGGGAAGGAACTACCGAAAACTTCAGAGGGAATGAAGGAAAATTGCGGCACTCGTGAATCACCAGCAATGTTGGGGAGAAAAAGCACAAACAACCTTTTTTGTTTTTTCACCAGTCATTACTGCTGTCTCATGAGGGGAAGATGGGACAGAGACAAGGACAATTAGAACTCTGAAAGTTAATAAAACATAAAAACTCACAGAAGGAAAAGGAAAGGAGACAACAGAGGCTGCGGGTCCATGCTGGGGTGAGCTGCACTGAGAGCGGCAGCTTGGGTAGCTCAATCCTGGCCCCAGCGCTGCTAATTGCATTAATTGCAGTAACCGTGAGACTTTGGGCAGAGCGGCAAGCAGCCACAACACCACCTGCTGCAGCTATTGCCCTCCGGGCTCCCTGGGATCTGCTGATGAAGCTGGGATACCTCAGAAGGGGCAGGGACGAAGTCACAGCACATCCAGGCACAGTGCTACAGCTCTGAGATTTGGGTCACACCAACTAAAGAAAACTTAAAGAAACTTGCAGGAAGCAGCTGTGGGGTAATAAAAGAAGCTGAAAGTTTCTGCTTGCCTTCATATACAGCAGGCCTGGACTAGTTTTATTTATAAGATTTTTCCACTGAGCAGCAGCAGCAATGGATGGAATGAAATGATCTTGGGATGATTTGAGAACGAGTCTTCTGATGCTTCTTCTAAGTCACTCACTGAGAACATTTTCCTCCCTCCTGTCTTTTTTTTCCCCTGCCTTTTTACAAGCAAAATGTTGTGGTTTGAGAGGCAGGGCTGACGGTACCACATGCCCTGTTGAGGGGAGTGCTGAGGCTGGAAAAGGGAGCTTTCTGCCTCCTCCCTGCACAGTCCCAGCCTGCCCTTGGGAGGACCCTCACTCTCCAGAGCCTATTCCTCAGCACATGCTCAAGCAGCAGCAGTAGTAACAAAAATTCAATCAGCTTTGGACTGACTCCTCTGATGTTACTCCTCCTGACAAGGATAGGCAGAAAGCTGGAAAAAATGATGCTGAAATTATTATTAAAAAAACCCAATCAAAAATAAAAACAAACCCCGAAAACCTGAGCAGGTAAAAATATTCTGTCTTATAAAAATGTCACAGTCACAACTTGAAAGGTCACCATTACCTTTGGCCCATTCAGACCAGTCTGTTGGCTGCATCTGTTAGCTGGCACTTGTGTGTACCCACTGAATGGAAAATAATTGCATAGGTGATGAGCCAAATGCTGAAAAGCACAGGCCTCAAGGTGCTCTGGAAGAGTGGGAGAGCTGCAGCCGCCTTCGCTAGAGAGGCAGGATTAGAGGAAACCCAAGAGCAACAATGAGCAAAACCATGGCAGGAATTTTAAGGGAAGAAAACAGCTTTTTAAACCATTGTGTAGTTGATGATGAGGAAGGCAAATGCATTTAATACTGAAATAAAATGGATTTAAAAGCCATCATGAAAAAATGATCTCAGCTGCTGAGTTCTGTAAAAGCTCCTCAGGATGTCCCATGGCTGGAGAGGGCTCGTGGTCCCCACCAACACCTGCCACCTGTATCTGTGTCCTCATCCCTGCCCTGTCCTGGTGTCCCCTGCAAGCACCACAGTGAAACCTGTGTCATGCTGCTCTGAATTAGAGAAAATCAAGGGAAAGGGCAGAAAGCAGCATTTAGTAGTAGGACCACAGCGTGGTTTTATCATTATTTAGGGCAAGAAGCTGCCTTTGAAAACAGAAGATGACGTTTTGAATCATACCAAAGGAGTGAAATACTGACTCCTGAAATGTGATGCTGCAGGAGAGCTCCAGCTCTCAGCCCCAAAGGTAGGACTGACACAGCCTAACTGTGCCTGGACTATTCCTCAGGAACAAATGGCATTTTCAGGTTGGTAAAACAAATAACAGCTTGTGCTGTCAAATGCTGGGAAGAGGCAAAGATCCTTAATACAGTGATAAAAGACTATTTTTATACTTCATCAGTGCAGGGAGGCCAAGTCATGGTTTCCTCATCATCACATTAAAAAAACCGAGGGATATACGTCCTGCCCCCACAGCAAGGAAAACACAGCTTGTGCAAAGCTCATTGATCCTTCCTGCTCTGCTCCAAGCAACTAGCCTGGTCTCACCGAACCTCCTTCTCTGGCTTTTTCCCCCTCAAACATACCAGTCTGGGGACACCCAGGGTGTGCTGAGACCCAGCAAGAGCTGCAAGACCCTGCTATGCTACATATCCAGACTGACAGTGTTTTTTCCAAGGTACCAAATCAAGGCACCTGGGTGGGATGTGCCAACAGGACCCAGTTTTTCTCTGTCATATTCAATTAAAGCCTTCAGATGCAGCTGTAGCATTCAGGTCTGTGCAGAGCCTGAATTGACATCCTAGCAGGAAAATTCTTTAACATCCCTCTGAATGACAGGGGTCTCTCCAGCTGTGCAGAGTCCATCTCGGCGCTGGTGTGCGCAGGTTAACAGCACCCTCTGCAGCCACCCCGGCTGCCAAAGCTGGGAAAAGACAGCCTCGAGGAGCATTTGAATCCATCTTCCACTGTAAATCGAGACCAAGAATCCTTGTTAAACTAAGATAAACTTGCAGTTTTGATACCAGCTTAATGTAAAGCCCATCAGATAGGCTTACTTTAGCAAAGTCAGCTATGGCAATGGACGCTTTAAAGATCAGGGCAAGCTCTAGTATGTTTAATTTCTTGTCATAGTGCCTGTTTGGAAAGAAAATGATAAAAGTATTCCAGTTAACCACAAGCAAATATAGTGTTATTTTGCAGGATATGGGGAATATGTTTTCCAAAACAAAGAATTAAATTTCTCCACATGCTGCAATTTAGCATTCAAGCAATTTTACATGATTTTATAGATCTGGAAATATATTTAGCTGCTAAAAAGCAGCTCTCTCGACTAAATCAATAGTTTTTCTTCCCTGGTGCCTCAGAAGGGCTGTGTGTATTTCTTATGGAGACACATGTATGGAAGAAGGGGTAAAGCAGAGATCTGGAGGGAGAGCAGTTGGGGAAACTGCTCCAAAAACACCATCAGGAGGCATTTCTAGGATGGGTAGTTTATCCCGTTTCCTTTTGGTGGCACCATTGGCCCAAACATTATCAATCATCAGGTCCAGGTCCTTGGGGGTCTTGGCGTTCTCCAGGTACCAAAATCTGGCTCTTGGTGCTGTGGGAAATACATGGCAACAAATTGTTTCTGTTGCTTTCATAGGTTTTGGAGGAAAAGCGTTAACATATGCAACGAGGTAATTACTCAGCATTGCATCTGTGGCAAATACCCAGGCTGGACCTGAAGTTTTGTGCATAACTTCCTTTTGGTAGTGATACACACACTGATGGTGTCTCTGGAATGACAGCAAGGAGGCACAGGAATGAGCCACTGGCAAAAATAATACATTTTGAAGAATGAACATTTCCTTGAGCTTTGGACAGACACCACAAGAGCACCACTCAGACCGGATATGGGCTCTGATCCACAGACTTCTAGTGAAAAGCTCTAGAATTTGCACACAAGGACCTGGCTCCTGCTGTAAAGCCCAGCAGCCTGAGCTATGTGGAGCCCAGTGTGGGGACGTGGGTGCTGAGACACCCCCGTGTCCCACAGCAACAGCAAACCAGTGGGAGATGTCGTCGTGCAGGGAGGTGACCCTTGACAGCGCCCAGACTGTGAGACCCAGCTGCCTGGATGGGAATGGGACCATGTGTGATGAGCAGCTGCTTTTGCCAGCGTTTCACTGACTGGATTTTTTCCTTTGCAATCCTTTGTCACAGCCTCCCTCAGCTAAAGCCCAGCAGAAGGCCTGGCTCTTTGCTCCAGAGTATTTGCTTTCCCTGTTTGCCCAGGAGATGGGCAACTCTTACCCACACAACTCAGTGAGTTCCAGGGCAGGTCACACACATATCTGAGGGAAAGAAACCACGAGCAGGCATTTGCTCTTGAGGCATTCCTCATCTTCAGCAGCTCCTGGAGCCACAATGCACAAGGACACATCCAGCCCCAGCTGAAGGTGCAGCACTCTTCCCTTCCTTACTGGACTTCCAGGAGCCTCCAGAGAGACCTTCCCGGAGTCCTGTTTATAATGTCAGATAATTGCCATGGAGAGATTTGCAAAGGGTGAACAGGATTTCTTCAGCAGACCCAAGGCTCTGCTCCGCATTTTCCCGTCTTCACTCTGCTGATTTTTCCTACCCAAGCCCTTCTCAGCTTGATGCTGTCTTGATTTCTCCTTTCACTACAGTGGTGCTACAAGACCAAGGATGAACACAAATTCTTCCTATAGACTCCACAGTGAATTAATGGAGCTTCAACAGGACATTGTGAGCAGGGAATCAGTGAGACTGAACACAAACAAAGGATGCTTCTCCATTAACACAAATGAGAAACTGTCTCACTGTGCCTGTTCAGTCAAAGCATTGCCCACAAAGCAGTGGTGTTTGCTTCTCTCATGTAAATTTTCCTGCAGCTTTCAAGCACCATGATTGGTATTTGCAACTCTGAAATCTCCTGTGTTGTTTGCCTTTCCTCTTCCTGCTGTTATTGATTGCAGACGTTTCCATGCAAATAGGGTGTTCACCCTGTAAAATTAGCCTGCTCCTCTTCCCCCCATGATGAGTTTCTACCCCAGCCCTGCTGGACCTGGCAACCTACACAAAATCCCTTTCCTGCCATGGGATAATAGTAAAAAAGGCTGAAGAATGTTTGGAGGGGTAAACACAGAGGAAACTTTTTCACTGAAGACAGTCATAAACACACACAGACACACACACACACACCTCACAATATTTAAATTTAATTTTGGAACTGAATATTTTAATTACTCACAATTACAGAGATTTTCAAGGTGATTTACAAAAGCTAAGGTCCAATTCGCCATTTATTTTTCTAAAGAGTTAGACATCCATCTTCCACAAGCTGAAAAGAGGGGTATATTATAATTTACAACTGCCAGTGGGGTTTGTGTGAGATACTGTGCATTCACCTGCTGGTATTCCAGATGTGGTATTTAGCAAATGCATGTCAGCAGAAGGGGTTTGATCACATGAAGCTGGAGCTCAAACTGATCTCATCTCACCTGAAGCGTCTCTGCCTGGTGTCTGACTTGACACAAGACCTGAAAAACAAGAGTGGGGATTATTTTACCTAAATGTGGATGTCTGCAGTGGGAATGTATGCACCTGACCTTAGGTTCCCACTGGATCATGAGCCACAGCTCATCTTAGATGCCCAAGGGGGCTGCCATGACCAGCTCAGGCAAAGAACTGGGAAGGGAAACATAAAGATCAAAGGAGTAAATCCTGTCCCAAGCATTGAGAAGATTCCTCCTGGCCACTAGCCCTTTTCCCGAGACCTTCTCATTCTTTACTGTGAGGTTGCAACAGGTGGCCCAGAGAAGCTGTGGATGCCCCATCTTTGGGAGTGTTCAAGGCCAGGTCTAGGGAAAGGTGTCCTGCCCATGGCAGGAAGGTGAAATGAGAGGATCTTTAAAGTCCTTCCAACCCAAACCATTCTGTGGTTCTATGAAATGACCATGAGGTATGGTGGGGCTGAGTTGAGCACCAAAAGCTGTTGATGGAACAGTCAAAGCTCAGAAACCTATTCATGGCTTTGGGCAAAATGCTCCACTCAGGCTCATTAGCAGTACAACCACATGTTGCCTGCCCAGCTGCCTCTGCCAGGGAAACTTTCTGCTCTTTCCAGGTCTTATCAATAGCTGTTGTGTGGAAAATGAGCCTGGGCAATGGGAGCAGGGAGTATGGGTCACAGCTGGCTGTCTCCTCCTGCCAGGACAGAGAAGAACACCTTTGCTGCCATACTGTAGCTGGCTTTTACAGCACTGCTCTGCTCTCAGCTTCAAGCATGTCCTGCTGAGCTGGCTCATCTCAGCCAAAATCTCCTGAGCTTGTGGGACAGTCAGCCTTGCCTGAGTGGGACTGTGGATACAGCTCACCAGGCTCCAGATACTGCTGCTTCTCCTGCTCTCCAGAAATTGTGGCAGAGGAAGAGCTCAGTACAGTGGACAGGGCTGCTCATTGCTCTCAAGAAAAGATGTTGGATGGTGTTTGAGAGCTGCCCATGGAATGTCTGCCCTGACTGCTGGCTGGTGCTCAGCCAGGCTGGGATCTGGGGGGATATGTTAGATATGTTAGATATGTTAGATGCCTGGTGCTGAAGGCTGAGGGTAGTCAGCCCCAGGGGGTCTGTGCGGCACCATGGAACTGCATCAGCTGGGTCTTGCCTGTAGATCTGGAGACAGATCTTTTCAGGGGATATCAGCTACTTCAGGCATTTGTCAGAAGAGTTCCCTATATAAAAATAGATAGATAGATCGATAGAATATGATATATATATATATATATATGATATAGATACAGGTGATGAAAAGACCTGAGGATTCCCTTCACTGCCTAATTCTTCCTGGAATGCTTTCCTCCAGTAAACTCTACCCAAGTCTTGGGCAAGGAAGGGCAGAGAAGAGCTTTGCAGCTGTTCACAGTGGGGCCCTCCATGCCTGTTTCTGGTGTGTTTGTAGCCTCTAATTCATCTGCCATGCACATTCCTGCAGAGCAAGCACTCATGTTTTGCTGTCTACAGAAACAGGCTTGTTTGGAAGCTCCTGGAAGGGAAAACTATTTCTGCTATTTGCCCCCTGACATGTCTTCCCACAGCCTGGATCTGTCTGGTTGCTATAGCCATAAGGTTGTCCTCCTATCACCACTTACACATTACTTCAGGCTGTTTGTACACTACTTTTTAATTTACTGGGCTCTGCTCATGCAACTCAGCCCCTCAAAGAGACACCAAGCATTAGAATCTGGTATCAGTGACTCTGGCTGCAGCAGTGAGGTTTAATGTCATTTCATTTGTCTCTTGTCCAGCAGCTTAAGCCATTATTTGTTACTAACAGGTCAATATTTTAAAGGAATTTAAAGGGAATATTGAAAGGGAATTTGAAAGTGAATTTACAGTGAAATGCATCCTAGCCCAAAAATTGTTTACAGATGGATAAGAAATTAATAACTCCTTTCCATCTAACATACTCTGTCCCTGCTGAGTTGATTCTTTAATTCCAAGAGCAGTTAAGCGTGCATCTACCACAAGTTCCTGAGTCTGTCCCAGTTCCTTCACTGCAATGCTCTTCCAGAGAAAATACACAGCTCTGGGTAAGACAGTGGGAAATTTCTTCCCTTTTATCGGTAGCATTATAAACCTGCTGGGGAAAGGATGTAAACTGGTCAAAAGAGTGTGGTACTGTACAAAAAAAAGGGTTTGTGGTTGAGGAGGAGAACATCCAGAGTGTTCAGGATGACACAATCTCTCTGTTCCCCCTCTTGGCAGGAGGAAGAGAATTCCTCATCCCTAATCGAAACCACACGTATCTACCTCTGACCAGCATTTGTAAGTAGCTACAAGCCCATGCTGGGACTCAGAGCAGCAGAAAGGATGGACCCCTTCCCAGTTTTCCATATGTCACTGCTGCCTGTTACCAGTAAAAGGAGATGTTCTGCCAGCTGGGAGATGGAGGTGTGTGAACAGGTCTCAACAAACAGCACTGTATTTGACAGTGCCAGGTGGAGATAAGAGCCCTGAGCCTCTCAGCCCACAGGCAGGACATGGCAGCATGCTGGAAAGCATTTCTGAGCGCAAAGATGCCCCTGCCAGTGCCACTGCCCAAAAGTAGCTTTGCTTTAGTGGTCCCAGCTCAGTCCAGTTTGGTAAAAATCACAGAAACATAGAATCCTAGAACAGTTTGGGTTGGATGGGACATTAAAACTCAACTGGTTCAAACCTGCCTGGCATGGACAGGGACACCTTCCACATGGCCAGGCTGCTCAAAGCATCAGAAGGAGCTGCAGCAGCAGCACAGGCTCACCTGTGCATAACCAGAGAGGTGCGTGCCTCAGCCTGGCTGGAAGTGACTCACGTGCTCCCAAGCCATAGCTGGCACTAAGGAAAAACTCTTTTTCAGTGGCAGCCACTACACTTTAGGGGCAAACACCCCCCCACAACCCACAGAGGAGCGGGGCACTGAGGGGCTGAGCAAACATTGACTGTCCAAGCCTGCACACAGGTCCCTGCCCATGCTGGGATCATCTGTGGGTTTGTGGGCACTGCCATCAGCAAGAGCCACGAGTGTCCTGCACCCCTGGGTGTGTGCACAGGTACAGCTGCAAGGGCATCTCCATTCAGTCTGTCCCAGCCTCCCTGCCTCCCTCCTCTAGGCCAGGAGTTGTTTATAGTAAACTCTCCATAACTTGTGGATTCAACTCCAGCTTCAGTGTTGCACAAAGACCACGTCCAGTATTCTCCCTGAGTTAGCAGATGTTCTGAACTTGGCATGGAAATGTGTTACTCCCAGTTAAAGAGAATTCATGTGATTAATGATTAATGCTGCTATCTGAATAATTACCTCATTCAGCCAGCTTTTCTTCTAGCTTTGCAAGAAAATGTGCATGAAAAATGAGGACAAAACCCTTTTTCTGTGTTAGTGTGTAGTGGAATAATATTTCTTCTAAAAAGAAGAAAGCAAGTTTGAGAAAACAAGTAACTGAAATTTCCACAGTGCTTGTGCACACATGTTCTCTCCAGCATTTATCCAGGACCACAGTCCCCCTCAAAGTCCATTAGAGACTGATGGTGCTTGAGGAAAACCTTCCTCAACAAGAATGAGCATTGTTATATGCATTGAAAAATCTAAAGTTTCAGGTCTAGATTATCTGAGCTGATAACCATGCACACAATATTAAATTTCTATAAGCAATTTCTAGACAAAAGCCCCCTTCAGCCAACTCGGTGATAAGGTTTCCTGTGTATATGTGCATGCATATAAGGGAACATTGTTTTAAGGTCTTTTTGTGGAATATATTAATTTATCAGTGGAAATGAAAATACCAATTTTGTAAGAAAAACATTTAAATATTTATATTTTCAGCCAGTATTTTGTCATTCAGGATTTCTTGCTCAGGAGCTATTTTCTAATTTTCTATTTTTTTTACCAGAACGTGTAGACAAAATACATTTCAAGAAAATCCAATCTTGCATTTCAGGAAGGCAATGTAGCAAACCTGATGCCAATCTTGTCAGAAAGCCTCCAAAACTGACCCAAGGAACTGCCATCTGCAGAAATCTAGCCTAGACAGAATAAAATTCACTTTGGGCTGTAGTACAAACCTCAGCCAGATGTATGGGCCAAGGGCCACAACATCTTTTTCAGAGCAGTCATGCCCCTGAAGTCCAAGAGGACATTTCTGATGGGGTTGGTGAGCATAAGGAGAGCTGGTTGAAGATCCTGGTGAGGATGCATTGAGTGGCCAGGTGCTGTTCAGGTGTAAGACATTAGATTTACTGTTTGGAAGTGCCACAGAGGAGGCACAACAGCCAGGTTGGGCTCAAGATCAGGTATTCACGATTCAAGAAAGGCAGCCCAGCCTTCAGCCCCAATGAGAAAGGCATGCTAGGAATTCCCAGAAAAGGGTTTGAGATCAAAACAGAAAATATCTTTATTCTGCTGAGTGGTTCTTTCCTATCGCTGGTGGTTCTGGCTGCACAGTCCAAAGACTGTAAACAAAAATGACTGAGGAGTGTGGAAAGGAGTGTCATGCATGAAAGGGGAATAAACAAGATCTGGGATCTTGATTCTGGGAAAGACTGGGCAGATGGAGAAGCATGTAATAGATGTATAAGAAAATTGTGAATACTATGTAGAAGGAATGGTGTAGGTGGGCAATTGTTCACTGCTTGCCAAAATACAGAAATTGGGGTTATTTCCTGGAAGGATTACACAGAAATTGGGGTTATGTCCTGAAACGATGAGGCAGTGATTTCAATGAAGGGAACGGAGATGTTTTTCAATTGATTAAGGGTGTAATACTCTTTATTTCTGTACTTACATCTTCAGTTTGCGAGTGTACATGATCTTCCCCTACCTCTTCCGCTCTTCACGCTGAGCCTCGTCCCCCGTTGCCCGCCCAGGGAACGATGCTGCTCCTCCCGCTCCTCGGTGCCACCAGCCCCGGGGTGATGCGCAGCCCTCTCTGCTCCCCATCCCCGACG
>NW_008237902.1:1446396-1447037 GCF_000691975.1 Corvus brachyrhynchos | reverse complement strand
GCTCAGAGAGAGCTGGCAGCTCTCAACCCAGGGTTCCCCGTGTCCCCAACCCCGGGAGAGGCACTGCCGGGCTCTGACTCCGCCGTCCCACCGCGGCCACTGGGCCAATGGCCAGGGCAAGGATTGGTCCTGTCTGCTGGGAATTCCGATGGCAAACACCGGGAAACAGGTATCAGAAAGAAAAGGAAGCCAAGCCCATAGAGGTGCCAGTAATGGGGCAAGGTTTACCGAACTGAGAAATGTCCACTGGGTTTGCCAGCTGAGAGGGTGACCAGCTGTGCTGCCCCCAGGGCTGCAGTAGGACAGAGGATCTACTGTGGCACCAGCCACCACAGAGAAAACCTCTGTCCAGGTGACTCTTCAGACCCCACACAGGAGCAGGGTGTGAGGTGGCTCACAGGTGTCCTGCCAGAAGCGGTTACTAAGTTAGCTGACTAAAAAACCCAAAACCTCTGCCAAAAGTTTGCGTGAGCAGCTGATTTTTGGATCTCTGTAGCCTGTGGTTGCTCTCTCTGCCCTGCTGCCCTGTGCTGTGGCTGCACACCCCCAGCAATAGGACAGGATGTCTCGGGAGGTGAACAGCCACCAGTGCTCAGCAGCAGTGGCAGCTGGGGGGTTTCATGCATAGCACTAGACACCGG
>NW_008237902.1:1440184-1445928 GCF_000691975.1 Corvus brachyrhynchos | reverse complement strand
CGGTTCGCGTGGGTGTTGACCCGCCCCCAGTGCTCAGCAGCAGTGGCAGCTGGGAGTTTTCATGCATAGCACTAGACCATGGGTGGTCTCAGGTCCAGGAGGAGAGGGGACTTTTTTTAACACACTCTTAGAAAAGTCATGATGTGTTGACCAAGGACATGATGCTCTTTTCAGTACTAACCCACTAAGAGTCAGAAACCACGTCGTCCCCAATGCACCTGTGGGTGCTGGTTTGCACAGACTTGCTGGTGAGGACGCATCACAGATTACCCACTCTCCACAAACCCTAAAACCTGCCAGTATTGTTTGCAACAAACACACAAAACCATATCCTGGCACACAGGTGTTCCATTCTCCTGGAGAAGAGGGAAACCAGATTGTGCTCTGTCCTGCCATGAGAGCTCCTGGCAGTGAGTGGTGTGAGTAGGTGGGTGGACGGAAAGAGAATATGGGCCAGTTTCTCCCCAGAGCACCATGGGGAATAAGGTGGGATGGCTGTAAAGATCTATAGAGAGCAGGATCCTCTGTATCTGAATCCTCTCTGACAGGTATCTCTAGAAACTGCTCTTAAAACAGCAAAGGATGAGGAGTTCATAGGTGCCATTAGCAGTCAGCTAGGACATCACTGAACCAGGAGAAAGCACTGCCTTGTGTCTAACAGGAATCTCACCATTCTGAGGCTAAAAATTTGTGTGAGCTTACAGGAGCGCAAAAGGGGTTGGTCCTGGACAGGACATACATTATGACTTCTCCTTCTCCAGCACCTTTGAGATGTAAAGCTGAAGGAATCCAGGAGAGTGTACAAGAAAAGTACTTAAGCTCAGCTTTTAGCTGTTGTCAGGGACAGGGCACCATGCTGGTCATTGCTCTGGCTAGGCCCCTTACAACCGTTCCTATGGAAATCTCTTCTCTCCTCTAAACCCTTTGCATCCTGTCCTGTCACAAAAGCTTCAGTGTTTTGCATAATACTTTGCTTTCATCCCCAGGAATTGCCAGCGTGGTTGCGGGCCATCCCCTGGACACGGTCAAGGTAAAACAGTTTGAACTGTGTTCACATGTCACCACCCAAACCCTCACCAGTTCAGACCTTCTCTCTAGGTGATGCCTCAAAGGACTTTCACTTATCCCAAAGGGGAATTTGGAATGTTTTCACAGGCTTTCTTCCTCTCCAATGCTCATTTTGAATGAGAAACTAAAAGAACTGACTGATACGTGCAAGTTCCTCTCTGGCGAATTAATGCTGAAAATTAACCTGGCCTTACTTAGTGTGTGGTTCACTGAGCAGTTCTGCCAATGTTTTATTGAACTTTGCCACAGACTAGTATTCAAAGGGCAATGAGGGAACTGTACTTGTTTTGCTGCAGGCACATTTTTATGTGTTTTCCTGGTGCTGGCAATGCTGGAAGGGCAGAGTGCTGAAATTGTTATCCCAGGGCTGTGACATACAGTATTTATGGTTCCCACAAGATAATTATTCCTCCAATGGGAGGATTTAGAGAAGTAAGAAGGTATTTGTCAGCATGATGCAGACAAGCCCATGCACACACCAATGCATCCTGACTCAACCGAGCTGACCATCCCTACTGATGCAGAGATAGAGACGAGGATCCTGTTCCTTTCTGGTTTTTTGTTCAGGCATTTCTGGGCAGCTTTCATCACTTTAGCTTCTCTGCCCTTGTTGGGGTTGTTCAGCCTGAAGAATAGAAAGCTCCAAAGAAATCTTATTGTAGCCTTCCTGTACTTGAAGGGGGCCTAAAATAAAGACAGAATTTTTAGCAGGGCCCGTTGTGATAGGACAAGGGGTCGTGGTTTTAAACTGAAAGAGAATAGGTTTAGATTAGATATAAGGAAGTCTTATACAAAAAAGGTGGTAAAACACTGACACAGGCTCCCCAGAGACGTGGGGGATGCCCCATCCCTGGAAACATTCAAAGGCAGGATGGATGGGGCTCTGAGCAACCTGGTCTAGTTGGAGATGGCCCTGCTCATTGCAGGGAGGTTGAACAAGATGACCTTAAAAGATCCCTTTCAAATCAAGCCATTCCACAGTTCTGTGACTCTGTGTTCCCTGCTCTGGTTCAAGCCTGGCTCTGGCACCAGGCAGGACTGCCAGTTGTGGCAAACCCAGAAGTCACTGGTCATGTTTGCACCTTGAAGACTTTGGAGGGTGATGCCGAGCAGGCAGGGCCTAGCACGGCCCACACCACATCCCTGCCCCAGCCATCACAGCCATCCCCTTGCACACAGCAGGCTCTCCTGGGATCAGGAGATGCCCAGCCAGCACTATCCTTTCTGAGCTGCTGAAGTGCTACCAGTCCCAAGGGCATCCCTGCGCAAAGGTGGGTGCAGACGCCCCATGGGAGGAGACAGAAGGCTGCCCACACCACCCAGCCATGGGCAGGGCACAGGCAGCAAAGGCAGGCTCTGCCCAGCATTGCCAAGGCAATCCCCATCTCAGGCTGATAGTCATGGCATCATTGCCTGGTTTGCAGGGGGTTAGCAGTGAGAATCCTGCTGGGTAACATCGAGTTTCTGGATGCCAAGACAGAGCAAGCCCATCCTTCAGTGGTTATAAAGACAACTGTCAGGCTGCCCCCTCTGCTGCTCTCGGCTTTGGGCAAGGCTTTGCCTCGGGAATACCAAGTAGGCAGACTTGTTATCTTTCCCAATTCAGGAGCAGGAAAGTGGAAAAGAGAGGTTTTGCACAGCACTAGGCCAGCAAAGGGGCTGCTCAGCAGCATCTGCAGCTGCCAGGGCATGAGGGGTCTTTCCTCATCTGGGGGAGGAGGCAGGACTGAGTATAAGGCTCTGTGGGGTAAGTGGCATCTACACCACAGTTCCCATCAAGCCACCTCTTCCCCCTTCAGCCATCTCTTCCCATCGTTGCAGCTTCCATCAAACCCCAGAAGCTGTTTTTTCCTGTGTCCTTGCAAAACTTTAAAAGCTGTGTCTTTACTGAGTTTTCATCCTCCTCATTGCATTCATTTCCCCAGAACTTTCTTCAGCTTCTGGGTGTCACCCAAGAGCCCTATCTAATCAAAACGTAACAAAAAGGAGAACTTTACAGTGGAATATCCATACTCGTAGTAGCTGACTTTGTCAGAGATGCCAACAGCGATTTCAGTGCCAGATGTTAACAGTTTAGCTAAGGGACATGTGTGAGAAAACCATATTGTGAGAACATTCAGTTGCCCTCAGTTACTCAAAAAATATATTAACTTGAACCTCTAAATACCTGGTTACTGGGTAAAAGAAAAATAACAAGCCCATGAAGGCAAAGTGGAAATGTTCAGGCTAAGATGAAGCCAGGACGGAACTCAGGGCTGAGCACAGGGGTCACCTTGTCCTAGGCTGCTCAGAGTGCAGCCACCTTCCCCTGGTCCCCCCCAGCCCCGTTATGCCCAGTGTGAGTCAGTGTGCCCGGTCTGCACCCGTGGCCTGGGCCTGCCCGCGTTGCACAGCGTGTGCTGCGAGAGCCACGGCAGCATCTTCATGTACCAGCTTGTTCTGAGGGCTCAGTAAATATTCTGCTTTTGCTGCTGCTTCTCTGTGGCCTCTGGCCAGGCCTGGAGCAGAGCAGGGATGCTCCATGTGTGCAAACAGCTGCATGGAGCCACCCCAGGGTGAGGGGCGAGCCTGGGCTCAGGGGCGAACACAAACCTTGGTCCCTCCTGCTCCTGCCAGGGTCCCATTGTGGCACTGGCAGCCTATTGCAGTGCTCTGGGCCAAAGGATTGTGCCAGATGCTGTTTGCCATCCAAAAGCTCCCACCAGTCATGAACTCTGGTGGACACACATTCCTTTGGGCTTTAAATTCCCAAATAATTTCCTGCTTCACCCTGGTGTAAATCAGGGCAGCACCAGCAGAGCAGAATGGACACTGTCCCTCCAGTGCAGGTTGGCACTGTCCCTTCAGACTTGACTGCTAGCAGCAGTGCTGATAAATAATGCTGTCCCCATTCCCTAAATATATTCCTGATGGAGCATGTGTGAGTTTCTTCCTATAAAAAATAAGCTCTGGCCTCAGCTAGGATGAAGCCCCAGGCGCTGTGGAGTGAACAGTGTTTCCATTTCCTTGTACACCTCTAAGCCCAAAAAATGCATCCCTTGTTAGGACATTTCTAGAGCAACCTTGTGAGCAGCTTGAATGAAAGATGATCTAAATATAAACATATGAGAAGGGGAAAATATGCTGAATCCTATAGGCTTTGTTGTGACTCACATGCCATTTCTTATATCTGTTGGAAGGTGTATAACCAAATTGCTTTCCAGAAATAAAATGTCTTTCTTTTAAATTATGTGAAAATGTATTTTTGAGGGAAGCACGGAGAATTCCTGAGATGGCACTGAATTATTTTAACTTCAATTAGTATCTCTATGTCTTAAAATCCACCTTGCAGCAGAAGGGCCCAGAAGTCTCCCAAAGGAGCTCACCTCTCCTCTCTTTGCAACACATCCCAGCCTTCCCTGAGAGTCTCCAAATGGAGACGACCACATTACTCTTCAATTTCCACAAAAATCAGGCCCTGGCCAATGACAGCACTGCACATCAGCAGCCTGCTGTGCCGGATCAGGGTGGCTGGTCCAGACTTCAGAGCAGTTCGATAGTCATCAATTCCAGATGCTGCGGAGAGCCTCAGGCTGTGAGTTCTTGCTTAGCCTTGCTTCTGGGAAAGTTCAAGAGGGTGGATGCACATATATCTTATTTTATTGCCCAGTTCTCTTTACGACTAAGGAAGGACTTGCTCTCAAAGCAAAGTACACACTGTTTATGTAGCATGAGCTTTCATTGGGCTGGAAGCATAGGATTTTAATCATGTTTTACAAATGTCTTTTGCAGACTCGTTTGCAAGCTGGACAAGGATATGGAAATACACTCAAGTGTGTTCTCACTGTGTACAGAAATGAGTCTGTAAGTACTTCATTGTACTTTAAATGTGCTGGTAGAAAGTGCAAGTCAATAAATAGATAAATGCATAAAGCAATTGTACAAAATGTTGTTGACACCAGCAGTTATATAAAGACCAATAATGTTGATGCAATTGAGCCTGCAAACCCTTACAGCCTTCTCTTGCTTAACTCTTGCTTAACTCTTGATGATCCTATAGGGAAAAGAGTGATCCCTGGCACGGAATGATCAGTGTCTCCACATGGGTTAGAGCGTTGCATCCACTGGGATTCTTTTGCCTGATCTCACTGGCAAAGGTCTCCCAGAGGGATTTTGCTGACTTTGGTGAAGCCAGAACAAACGCTGTCTATACAAGGAACTTCTATGTGGGTTCCTGTGCTTTCAGCCATATCCTGTATTCTGCACAATCTTCATAAGCCTTTAGCAGCATGAACAAATTTCCTTCCCTCAGCATGTGCAAACAGTTGGTCCCAGGAGACATCTGCTACTTGTATTTGCATTTCATCCCTGACTATGGCAGGGGATTGGAAAGAGATGACTTTCAAAGTCCTTTTCAACCCAAACCATTCTGTGATTTCTAACCTGATAGACAAGTAGGGGTTTACGCTGCTCAGTCTCCTAAGCCCTGCTCCCTTCCCTGGATAGGTGGCTGGCTTCTTCAAGGGCATGTCCTTCCCACTGGCCAGCATCGGCATCTACAGCTCCATGGTGTTCGGTGTCTACAGCAACACGCTGCGGTTCCTCAGCCGGCTGCACCACGGGGACGCGGCTGCCGCGCCGTCGCTCACCGACATGACTGTGGCCAGCCTCGTGGCGCGGGGGTGCGCTCGTGGCGC
>NW_008237902.1:1438634-1440097 GCF_000691975.1 Corvus brachyrhynchos | reverse complement strand
ACCCCCTGCCCAGCATCGGCATCTACAGCTCCATGGTGTTCGGTGTCTACAGCAACACGCTGCGGTTCCTCAGCCGGCTGCACCACGGGGACGCGGCTGCCGCGCCGTCGCTCACCGACATGACTGTGGCCAGCCTCGTGGCAGGGGTGCTCTCTGTGGGCATTGGCACTCCCGTGGAGCTGGTCAAGATAAGGCTACAGATGCAAACACAGCCATACACCAAAGGTAGGAAGCAAGAGTTGCTTCTGCCTGTCTCTGCCAGTCCTTGGTGCATACACAGAGCTTTACAACAACTTTTTTTCAAGGCCGGGCTCTCTGCTGCCTCGTGCTGCTGCAGTTGGGCTAAAACTTCCCCCTTTTGCCTGAGGATGGACCCCATCCTGCTCAGCTCAAGGGAAGGGTTTTTATCAGTGGCATTTCCAGCCATTTGGGACCTATAAGGAACATGAGGCAGGTCTGCTCAAGACCAGAAGCTGCATGAACTGTGAGTTCCTGGTGTGTGAGGTCCCCTGGAGATCCCAGCAGCAGCACCATGGCTGCCAGCACAATACTAGCTCCCCATCTCCCTCTGCACGCTCTCAGTCCCATATATATTTGCCTATAAACCTTTCTCCATTATTCCACTCTTCTCTGTTCAAAAGCAGAAGTTTCCCATTTACATTTAAAAACCACTGACTTATTTCACACAGGGTGCCAGGTAGCCCAGGTGTGGGCAGCATGGGTCAGGAGGGGACACCAGCAGGATGGCAGTGGGTGGCTGTTCCCTGTCCACAAGCTGCAGGCAGAAGGAGCTGCTTCAGCTCTAGACAGCAGCTGAATTCCATTGAAGGCTGCCAGCATGCAGCAAACCCCAGCAGAGCACATGCACAACCAAATGAAGACATGGAGCAGCTTCAGAGCTGAATAGCTTGGATTTTCGCATTTCACCTTTCTCATGATTACAGTCATGGTGTTGAACTGTGAAATGCTGCCATTTTTCTGTTGCTTTGATAAAACAACATTATGTCCATTTTTAAAGCCTCCATGCGGCTTAGCAACCTAATGCCTTTTACAAAAAGAACTTGGTCTGCATGGGAAGGGCCAGACTCTGAAGATGTTAAGGCTTTCAAAGATGTGACTTGGCATAAGTTGAAGTTAAAATTCATGAAAATTGGGAACATAGCCTTAAACTTATTTGGAAATCTCACTGGGCACATACCTATTGGGAGGTATGCCACACATCTAAGAAAAATCTGTCCTGAAGAGTCTAAATGTCTTCTGAAAATGGTCCTAAGTACTCTCTCTTAAAACTTTTTTCCCATGCTATCTGTTGACGCCAGCAGAAGAAAATGGATGGCAGTGACTTCTAATCAATGGCAGTGGGCTTTGGACAGTTGTTCTGTGGCAATACATCTATTTTAACAGTTGTATCTTTTTTTTTTTTTTTTTTTTTTTTTTTTTTTAAAAGGTTTAAAGTAAAACAA
>NW_008237902.1:1433197-1438579 GCF_000691975.1 Corvus brachyrhynchos | reverse complement strand
TTTTTTTTTTTTTTTTTTTTTTTTTTGTGGAAAGTGTTAAGCTAAAATCCACAGTTCCTGGATCTCCTGTGTACCGAGGCCCAATTCACTGCTTTAGGACAATCCTGCAGAAAGAGGGGATAGCAGGAGTATACCGAGGCAATGTAGCAATGCTCCTAAGGGATGTTCCTGGGTACTACGCCTATTTCATTCCTTACGCAATGTTCTGTGACTGGATAACTCCTGATGGAAGCATTTCTCCTAATCCCTCCTCTATCTGGGTGGCAGGGGGTGTAGCAGGTAAGCACCTTTACTTCCTCACAGCACTGGCAAAACAAGGACGGGAAGGTTCTCAGGGCAGATTACGAGGGTGACTCAAGGGCCTCCGCATCATCCTGAACATCAGGAGAGGACACGGGTCTGAATGACCTTCCTCCCCCAGGGCCAGGTTTTCTGGCACCACAACTGCACTTTATGACTTGACAAACTTTATGGAAGTCGTGTTATCAGACCTTCATTGGGCTCAGTGTCAGTGAAGAGGAGAACAGACACTGCCTTCGTCTCCCTGGATGCCTCAGGGCAGCCTGCCAATCACATTGCCAGGGATACATGGCAGCCAAGATTTCTCCAGAAGAGGACTTCAACCTGTTGGCTGGCCACCAGGAGGGAGTGCACCTACCCACACCTAGCAGAAGCCAAGTTGACTGTTACTGATCTCCTTTTTTCCATGTATATGCTTGCCAGTAAGGCCGGCACGTGCATCCCCCACCATGTGAAAGGTCACCCCTACACCCACTCCCGACTTCTTGGCCATTTCTAAATTGCAGATCCATAAAGGCAAATCAATCCTTAGCTCAGGTAATGATAATAAAATGCCTTCTCCATTCCTCCTCAAATAAAGAGGCCCCTGGTTCCCCTGGACAGCTTTTCTAGTGTGCCCCAACACTCATGTAGGTTCAGACAAATTCTTGTCTGTCCAGCTGGGCCACAGATTGCAGTCGTGTGCTGATCTTTCCAGAGGCAATGCATCCCACTCAGCTGCAGGCTGATCAATGGAAATAGGTGTTTCTTTAGAGGAATGATAGCATATCTCACTGCGTGGAGCCTAATCCTGGCAGCCTGAGATGCACCTACCTCTTATTCGTATCCTCAGCTCAAACTTTGCT
Source organism: Corvus brachyrhynchos (assembly GCF_000691975.1). Classification (NCBI taxonomy): domain Eukaryota; kingdom Metazoa; phylum Chordata; class Aves; order Passeriformes; family Corvidae; genus Corvus; species Corvus brachyrhynchos. Next base: position 1,437,434 of record NW_008237902.1, on the reverse strand, counting down.
TTACAGTGGAATTATCAGAAGACTCCATTTTTTCTGAAATAGTCCCAAGTGGCAGCTCAGACTCTTCCCATGGCATGTCCACGTTCCACCAGAAGCAGCAGCAGATAGATTTGCAATTGGAGAAGCCCCTCTTGGGTTGCCTACATCTGATCAGCAGCATAACCTCCAAAATCTGAATGCTTCTTCCAGAAACCAGGAACTTTCTCCCAGAAACACTGTTTTGGTGCCTGAGCAGGGTGAATGCCCTGACATGAATATCGCATGAATATGATGTGATAGATGAGAGGTCAATTTCTGAGTTCACTGACCTGCGGCCAAAGAAGTATAGAGAAGGAATTATTCAAATACTTCTGCATTTTTCCAGGAGCTGTTTCCTGGGCAGTATGTACTCCAATGGATGTTGTGAAAAGTCGACTTCAGGCAGATGGAGTTTATTTAAACCAGTACAAAGGGACCCTTGACTGCATGTTGCAGAGCTACCAGAATGAGGGCGTAAAAGTAAGTGACATTTGAAGTAAAATCTGGTTATTAGGTATTTAATTGTCAATTAGAAAATACAGTGGCTGTTAAAAACCTGTCTGCAGGGTTGAGAGACAGCTAAAGGCAGTTAGTACTAAATTATTATAATGGCAGTAGGTAATTAGCATGCAGATTCCTTCTAAATCAGAAAAAGTGAGAGTAATAATGCATGTTACACAATAAAGAAATTAATGACTGGGGATCACACACTGTTGGTGTAATTAACTTCAAACAACATTTCATGTTACTGTATTTAATAATGGATATAATTTGACTTATCATAAATCAGAAGTAGAAAGTCTTACCTCCGTGCTTGCTTCTACAAAATGCAGAGGTCAAATGTTTCCCACTGACTTTGATGTCAATGAACCAATTCTGGTGGGACTGTCTTGGCACTCTGGGTATGTCTGGTCACCTTGGGCAATGCTTTGGTGGAGTTGCTTTGCACTGCACGCCCTCATTTTGCACCCAGGTAGAGTTGATTGTCAGCGTTCCTAAATCAGGATTGCTTCCGTTTCAAACATGAAGAAGGGCTGCGTGCCAAAAAGCTTATCCCCCTTTTCTGACTCTGTCTGTTAGTGTAATAAAAGATATTTATTCTACCTGCAAACATTGCCTCAGTAAAATGTGAATGGCAGGGAACAAGGGTTTGAAGTTTTATTGCATTGCCAAGGCAGGGTTGTGGAAGTAATGTCTTCTGATATTGAAATCAATCTGGATTTATCATCAGAACAGCACGTTGGCTCTTAGCTCCAAAGTTTTAATTTTCACATTCTGTGAGAAATGCAACAAGTTACAAGCAGGAAAATAACCCACAAAATCACAAGTCAGTGTGATTTCAATATTTGCTAACATGCCACTACGTTAAGCTAGCTGTCACAGGAGCCTGTGGTGTGGTTCAGTTTTCGCCACTGAGTGAAAAAAGTCACATTCCTGTGAAGCACAAGCACCTGGAGAGCTGCTGGGGACTGTGCTTGGACAGTCAGAGGGGGAACAGGCTGCCCAGGCTCTACAGTACCTGCCTCGTGCATTCCCCTTGGTGTGCACTTTCAGAGTAGGGTGGCTGAAATGGGAACTTCCATGGGTTTTCCCTTCTCTCTCCATCCTCATCCTCATCCTATGCCCTCCTTGTCCTGCCTGAATTAACAGCTGTAAGGGTTTGCTGCTGGAGTTCTGTACTTCTTGTAGTTTTCCTGCTGTCACACCTGGCACCTGCCCCAAAGCCATCAGTAGGATTGAGTAATAGTTGATAGCAAGACTGGATCCTGCTCTTGTAAGAAAAATCTTTTTAAATGTTGGGAGATTCACGACTGACAAATGGCAAACCCAGGGCTGTATGTTTTCATTCTGGGACAAAGGAACAGCATTCTCAGTGCTGGAAAAAACTGCTTGATGTACACAAAGAAATGCAACTATAACCCTTGTCTTTTTCCAGAGCCAGGTGTGTTCATTCTGATAAGAAAAATTTATGCCTCTGGACTTTTCATCCTAAATCTTCATTATTATTTAACTTGGCTCTCTTGAGTTACTTTATGGATAATGCAAAACCACTGAATTTCCTCCCAGAAACTTCTCTTTACTAACAAAATAAAACATCCCAATAAATCAAATAATATGCAAAATGTCCCAACACAGCAATTTCACATTGCAAGTTTTATCTAAACTATGTGAACATATTTTGATTCTATCTCAAACAAGTCAGCACTATGCTTAGGATTTATTGGACATAAGATAGGATGATTTTTAGTAGAGTTCAGTAATTTCAAGGGAAAAACTGGTTATACATTTAAGTCTAAGGTCTTCTGCTCTTGGGGACAAGATTTTTCATGTTTGTTTTATAATAGCTATGGGAACTTTGCCGTTATAAAGCCTGGAAAGGGGTTTAATTGCTGATGCTCCTTTTCATGTCTATTGTGAACTTGTGGTGTTTAGATTGGTGACTTGTGGTGATGAGCCGTGGTGGTTAATGGAATGATTTTGTGAGAAATGGGCCAGCAGAGATACTCCCTGCAACCATCATGTTATGAGCAGACTCACCCCGAAGCGAGCAGTTTGTGCCCATCCTCGCACACACCAGGGTGTGCTGTTTGTAGTGAGGGGGGGTTCAAAGGGACACCAGTTAAGGCCAGGAGTCAGAAGTGACAAGGTTTTTTCAAAAGCACTTTACTGTTCGAGCACTTAAAAGCCACATAATCTTTCACTCCTGTACATGCCAGCATCTTTTAAAAGGAAATATATTGAGCAGAAAAGGAAATCTGGAAGCTGGTATTTATTATTTTAATTAAAGAAAGTACTGGGTTATGTATGGGTACCAAAGTTTGACCCTAGGAAGACTCATGTGAAAATATCAGCTTCTATCAAATATTTTTGCCAAAGGCAGTAGTGAGAGAGTTCTCAGCAAGGTACGGAGGAAGTCTGGTTTTCAGTTGATTGAAAAATTCCTTCTATGCTCAAAGGTGAAACCTGAAAAATAATCCCTGTGACACAGTGCCCACATGGCTGGGCCGGCTCGCAGCCACACCGCTCCCTCTCCGCTTTCCAAACATCTTCTGTGCCCACAGACCCAGCCCCGGGGGTCAGAGCATTTCCTGCATGGAAACAGAGCCTTCTTGTACCCTGGGGTTTGCATAGGGTTTACAAGTTTATGGATGCAAAGGGAAGGAAGGCCAGGTTGGACGAGGCTTGCAGCAATGTGGTCTGGGGGAGTACCCCTGTCCATGGCAGGAGGTTAGAACAAGGTGAGCTTGAAGGTCCCTTCCAACCCAGAGCACTGTGTGGTTCTGTCACCCTATGACTGTAGCTAGGTAGGACAACACTGGAAGACATTTTAGATTTCTTGCTTTCTGTTTTACACCAGTTCCATGAGACCAGCTTTTACCCTTTACCTCTTGTAGCTCTGGCTGGTACGTACAGATGGGGGTCCATAGGGAGCACAGGGCACAATGATACCAAACCAGTGACTTCTGCCATTGCATTCCCGTTCCCCAGTGCCGACCTCAGCTAAGACCAGCAGTGGGAGCGTATCTTCCAAGCAAACCAAAAAGATTTGGTTCTTCAGAATCCCACAATGACTTCAGTCAATGTTTTCTTCCTCTTCTTAAAGCAGTCAGTATATTCTTATGCTCTAACCTTTCTCCATCCCCAACAGGTCTTTTTTAGGGGCCTCATGGTAAATACAGTGCGAGGATTCCCATCGAGTGCAGCCATGTTTCTTGGCTATGAACTTTCTCTCAAAGCAATGAAAAGATGCCAAACTGAGACCAATCCCTAACTCCCAGGTCAGACCCTCTAGCTTTATTAAAATTACAGAATTAATCTTTGAATCCAATAGGGTTGCAATTGCATAGATCCTCTGAAAGTCATATTACTTACATGGGTACCTACACCTGAATAGCCAAACACAATTTGGGTCCATGGGATTCCGAGCAGACAGCAGATGTGCCAATGGATTTTAGTTTCAGTCTACATCTCCTGAAGCTTCACTGTAACCCATTCTGATTGTTGTGATTATTTTAATTAATATCAATCAGAAAAAAAATTTGAAAGCAGAATATTCTCTAAATTAATAATTAATAATTAATAAAATTTATAAATTTTGAAATATTATTTTTACTGTAGTCCCTGCACAGTATTCTTTCTTCCCTTGTTCTATCCACAAAGATATGAAATTAAGCTGTTTCAAAGTGCCTTGACTACCAACTCACTGTTTCACTCTTTC
>NW_008237902.1:1427416-1432934 GCF_000691975.1 Corvus brachyrhynchos | reverse complement strand
TAAGAGTTGCAGAAAGGAACAAGATTAAAAATACCTGATTAAAGAACCTTTTTTAGCAGCTAGATACTCAAGATTTTTCTTGGAAGTCTTTGCTGTTTTCTGCAGTACTTCATAAATCTCCTTCTTTCTTATTTCAAAAGTGTTGCCGAGAAGACCAGAAAGTCTCCTACTTTCCTGAGCCAAATCAGCAGTGTGGTGTTGGTGAGGGCTCACCTGCCCTGACTGAAGACTCCCATCCTGCACCTACAGCAACTGCTGTGGACACGTAGTCCATGGAGGACACTGAAAATCACACACAAAAGCTCTATCAAATCCAAAGACTATTTTATTATCAAGTCTTTCACTGTTGACTGAGAACAACTTAATAATTCTGGTGGTGGTGGTGGGCTTCTTCATCAATGACATTTTTCCTATTGAACCAGGAAGACAACTTACTTCCCTTTCCCAAGGGATGTACCCAAACCCAGCCCACCTCACATCACCAAGGCAGTGTCTTTCGTACAACACGGCATTCCAACATTGATTTTTTTTTGTGAACAAGGAAAGGAGGAAGTGCGGTAGGTACACAGGTGCTTTTTCTGTAGGAAGGTCTGGATTCCCACCAAATCCTAGTTTGCTTTCAGGTTCAAAGTGGGTGACTCCTCACATACAAACGCTCATGTTCTACAACACAGTTTGGCACAGTTTAACACATTATCATGAAAAATGTGAAAGGTTTCAACAAATTCAGTCTGTTATTCAAGGTATAAATTAAATTGAGAAACAGGAGTATGTTAAATTCAGAGACTAAGCTGCTTTTTTTAATACAGAAAACAACAAAACAAGTCTGCATTTCATATAGAAGGCTGCCTATTAATTTACACAGCTTGCCTGGTGCAGCCTGCCAGGGACCAGCTTGAGGTATCTCGTTAGACCTTCTGAGCTCCCTGACATGACCTGCCAGCTGCCAAAACGTGCAGACATCACTTTGTAGCCTTGAGCAGACCAACACCAGAGGAACTCTCTTTAGGACAGTACATTTCAGACCTCCAGCTCTTTGCTGGAATCCCACTGAGACCACTGGGGCAGGCCCAGTCTATCTTTGGTCTACCTCAGCCTCTCAGTTATTCCAAGATCTTTTACATCATGATTATTTCTGTTTATGCTGTTAAATATCCTTATGATTTATTTTCTAAGCATGGAGCTTTTGATGCCAAAGCCCAAGAAGAAACAGCTTTGCTGCAACAAGAGGACTCTGGTGGTGCTGGCAGGAGAGGCCAAGGGGTAACTGGCTCACATGCAGAGGGACACACAGCATGCAGGAATAATCTAGGACAACACTTCATCTGGGAAATGTTCTAGAGGAACAGTTCTTCCTCTGGAGAAGAGCTCTGGGGGAAAGGCCCAGTGATTGCAGTTTCAGGAGATGCCTTCAAAAACGGTTTTTGAAGACAATGTGGAGCAGCTCTCCAGCTTTCCTTCATAAAAGGAGAAGATAACAGAAACTCCCATGTCCTCTTCCCTGGATGAATGGAGGAATTGGTCACAACACTTGAAGATCTCAGCAGAAAGTGCCTAAAACTTTGGTTCTGTAGCAGTACTTGGAAACGAGGTCACCTTCCTTGGGCTCCTCATCACTGAGGCCCAGATTAAAAACAGAAGTGTGGATGCTTCCAGAACTGGCCTTAAAATGGTGAATAAACAGCTGGTGTTGCTTCATCTCAGGACTTGCAGGTGAGAAGGCTCACAGTGCCTTTGACCTTCTTGAGGACACATGGAACTGTTTTTGACAAACAATATGGAAAAAAATTGATGAGCCTTCACACAAGTATTTGTTGCTGGCTGCATTTAAGGATTCATCCTTTCCATGTTGCCTATTTTAAGGCATGTATGTAAAACATGTTTTTTAGATGGATAATACTGTGTCTCTCCAGGGATAATACTTAGGCAGACTATTTTTATAATGCAAATAAGCGTTGTGTTTATCTACCTGCATAATGTAAAATGGACCATGAATTAATTAAACTGATGAGTTCACAACAAGCTTGTGTACCTGCATGATCCTGCCGTCATGGTGCCCAAGTTTGATCCATTCAGTGCTCTCTGGGTGTAAAGCCCTGAGACCCACATTGGAGTTGCATGGTGATATTTCATTATATTATTCATCCAATTAAACCAGTTTTGAGATGGGAGCCCAGGATTTGCCTGGACAAAACTCTTGGGTAGCACACACCTGTCAGAAGGAGCTGTCAGGGAGAGCCATGGGCACCCTGGTGTGGAAAGGGAGCAGAGGGCAGAAAGCTACTCTATATAATATAAATATATATAATATAAATACAAAATAATGAAGAGCAAGTGGGAAGTGAATATAAAGCTTTGGCCACTTGATGGCATCCTCATCCCTGGCAGGGCATGTGCTAGAGCTGCCAGGCAATCCCTCTGTGTCTTGTCCATTCAACCCCGAGTCCAAGTCTGCTGCCAAACCAGAACACATTCCCTTCCCCATGGGCAGCCCCCCACTGGACAGCTTCTACATGATTTTGGGGTGACCCTGCCTGGCCAAAGTCTGCCTTGGTCTGGCAGCACTGGAGGGAAGCCCTGGATGCACTGGTTAATCAGTTTGTCACCCCATTAGCATTCACAGACAAACCACAAAAGAGGCAAAGCAACCCCAGGCTAGAGCACGAGGATTTCAAAGGTGACGGCAGCACAGGCCACTGTGAAGGAGAGTAGGCTGCCTCTGGACCACTGCTGGTGACCAAGGACACCTTAGGGTTGGGACAAGCAGCTTTTGAGGCACAGTCCTCTGTGATACCACTCGCTGTGAGCGATCACACCCCTGGGAAGTGCTCAAGGCCATGTTGGGCAGGGCCCTGGTTTAGTGGAAGGTGTACCTGCCCATGGTAAGTGGGCTGGAAGGAGATGAGTTTTAAGGTCCTTTCTAACCCAAAGTCTTCTATGGTTCTGTGCTTCCTGCACATGGAGACTGACAGCTTAGTCTTGCTTTTGCAGTAGTGAGTGTGTGGCTGTGTCACCAGTGAAAGAGGTCCAGTGGTGCTGGGGTTGAGTGACACCACAGGGGTCAGCCCCATGTCCCAAAGATGAGGGATGGAAATTACAATTTATACACACAGAGACTTGACAACTCTGTGTCTTGTGAATAATCTTCTGTATGATATATTGAATGCATTCATTCTTGGAAATAATATCAGTATCTTTATCCATGGATAGAAATTAGGATCTCTGAAGAAATTTTCAGGGACCTGGTGATGGAGTTTACAACAGCCTTGCCTCACAGGCAGACAGACAGACATACAGCTGATTCAGTGGGGTACTGATTACATATATTGGTGATTTTGTCTCTGAATTACAAAAAAGAAAACACCTGTATCAACAGAATTCAGAATATGGACCAGCTCCTTTGTCAGTGCTCTGTCCATACGGACCTGCCATCAGTGGCATGTTCCACACACATGCTGGAGTGGATGGCTTCTACCAGCTTGGTAGGTTGTTCAAGGTGTTTACAGAGCCCCTCATTTTTAAAATAAACGCAGTAAATCCTGAAATTGTCAAGAAATGAGAAGGGAGACCAGAAGAACCAGGGATACCCACTTCTATGTATTTGTTGCCTGGATAATAAAAATGTATTCAGACCTGTCACCCCTCAAATAAGATTGTAATTGCCCAGCTTCCATGCCTCTGGCAGCATTCCAGCTCTTACAACAACCTGTATTACTTAATGAGATGCTGTCTGTTTTTCATACTTTATAAGCTATTTAGTGCTATGGAAGGAAGAAAAGGTAACAGCAGCTTATTTCCTTAATTGAAAAAAACCAATCAAACAGGAACCAATTTCCCAGTGAAAATCTGCTTTTCTAGCAAACAGCCCTGATTTGGATGAAGGTCTTTGGGGCTGGGAGAAGCTTTGTGATGTCTGTGGTGCATGGGGTGGGAAGAGGCTGGTGTTGCCCAGCAGTTTTAGCACCTACTGAAACCCTGCTTATACAAGTCTTTTTCAACCTAAATGATTTTATGATGGCTCTAAACCAGGCTGAGATTTTCTCACGCCTAGGGAGTCCCTGCCTGGTGTGTCCCCACCACAGGGGAAGGCAAGATCACAGTTCACATCTCAGTTTCTGATTTTCTGAGACAGAAGAGTAGGTGACGTCTTTGTAGGCATTAAGATATATCTCTCTGGTTTATCTGAAGTTCTTTGTTTGGTCATAGAGGCTGTTATAGTAGAGATTCCTCCCCTAGGCATGGCATTCACGTCAGCCAAGAAGGCCAATGCCTGTCTTGCACTTGTGAAGAAAAAAGTAAAATGTAGAGCCAGAAAAATGATGAGATCCAAGGAGACAAGTGGGAAGAAGTTGAAGTGCTAAACTGAATGTAAACTGCACAAGAACAGCTTCCTCTCTCTAAAGCCAACTTCTTCCTATATATACTCCTTCAGTAATGCGCAGACTGATCACTGCCAGCTTAGATAAGCAGCCTGTAGAGTATCCTTCCAGAGACAGGCTCCAAAAGGAATGAAGCCATGAAGTGAGGGGAAATTTAAGCAGTCACACTGATTTTCAATGCAGTTTTCCTAAACTGTAGATCCTGTGACAGCTCCAGAATCAGACACAAGTGGAACAACCAACCAGTTAGGAGTCACTTGTGCAGCAGAAGAAGCCTATTTCTTTAAGAGGATCTCAGAGGGCCCATATGCAGTTTCACTGTGAGATATAAAGTGCTGGATACATCAAGAAATCCCTGCTTTGTAAGATGAAATTCTAAGGCCATTGGGCTGTACAACACCCAGTCTCTGAAGAGAATACAAAGGTCCTGTTTGAGTGATGGAGAAAGCAATGGATAACCTTGGGTCACAAGGAGAAAAATCTGGAGAAACCAGAACCTTGCAAGTGGGAAAGAAAGAACACGCTGAGACTGCCCTGCCACCAACACCTGCTGCATCAAACTGGCACCTGCAAGGCCTCACCTCTGTGAAAGCACCAGGACTTTGCTCATCTTCATGGACTGGTCTACTCTCCCACGTTTCAAAATGTTTTAGCACTAATGTAGCCTACTTCACACACGGCATAGAAATAACATGGTATAGAAAATCCTGCCAATTCCCATGGATAAGGGCCAGCTTGTTCTTACTTATGCAACTAGGTGGGAACCAATATCTGTGCCTACTTCGTTGTTAAATTTCTATCACTGTGTTTCCATCAAGCAGCCTGAAGGTGGATTTTCAATGCTTCCAGCATGAAAAGTGAGCTGTGATATGGGGCTGGCTGGGGAAGAGCTCTAACACAGCCATGGAGTGAATGCCTCATGCTGTCTGTCTGTCCTGCATGTTCAGCCTCCCTCTGCATGCTGTGCTGAGTGGGAAATCCAACACAAAGGGTCATCACACAGTGGGACAAGCGAGGAAGGGTGAGTGGACTTTTGATGTGAGAGCACTCAATGTTTCTCTTTCCTGGTATGAAAGCGGGCAGGCCACAAAAGAAGACACCGGAAGAAGACACCAGGAAAAATCTTAAAGTACAAGAGA
>NW_008237902.1:1424675-1427243 GCF_000691975.1 Corvus brachyrhynchos | reverse complement strand
GGTGGTTGGTTGTGGGAAGCACTTTCAATATGCATGACACACAGCACGGCTGGTGTGCTGCTGTCAGGGCTTTTTTCTTTTCGATGCCTCAGCTCTTGCTAAATATCATTGCAACATGGAAAGCTTGGCTCACCCCAGGACAGCGCTGGTGACTGTGCTATTGCATGAAACAAGGAGGACTTGCAGCTCTAAAGGTCTCTCTCATGTGCTCCCCCCTCTCACAGCTCCTGAGTGCCACTAGTGTTTGTTAATAAGCTTAAATGGTTTCAAATGAATTAAAACTCTTCTGCAAGTAATGAGAGCTCCATTACCTACAGAAGCTAATGTGAGCCCTGAGGACATCCTGTGGTCCATCTGCTAGGGCAGACCACAGCGTGTGGCTCTCAGGGGGTGCCACTACCCTCTTGGATTGGACTGAATCTGAAATGTTCCCTGAGTTCATCAGGATTCAATGCCTTTCTGTAATAAGCAATCTTGCTATTACTATGTTATGGTTTACCCTTTCACAAAGGGATTAGAATGCCCCTATTTTCCTTTATTTCCACAGTAACTTATGTCATCTTTATCTAAGAGAAAGGGAAAAAAATACTCCAAATACACCTTATCTCTGGAAAATGAAACTATGGACAGCATCTCTTCATTTGCGGTCTTTGCATCTCTTCTATCTTGATCAGTGCACACAGCAAACGTAAAAGAAGCTGGTTTGTTATCTGGGTGTTTTTCCTCTGCAGGGAATTGGGTTTTTTTACATTAGAAAACCCAAAATGTATAGAGATTCTTAGAAACTCTACACTGGAATGCAAATTCTCTCATGAGAACTCAGAAGATCTGGAGGTTTATGCAAACCAGGTTAAAATATCGGTCTGGAAATAGGATGTTTTGTGGCATTTTTGGTCATTCCACCTAGCATCAAAGTAAAAGCATTAAAAGAAAATATATATCCCAAAGTATTTACACATAAACCACAAATGTGCAGGACATTAGAGTCTTCAAAGGAGCCAGAACAAAATGCCTGTAAGAGACCACAGAAATACATTGGAGAGTTTCGTATATTCACCTTTTCTAAATGATCTTTTCTGGGTTGGAATCTTAATATCCCATCAATTGAAAGTTGATGGGCTGCCTTGGTGCTGGCAGTACCTGTGGTGATGGAGCTCTCTACCTCCTCCTTATTCTGCTCCTCCACTGCACCCTGCCCACTGCATCCCTCAGCAGGCAGGGAAGTGGTAGGGCATGGGGATATGCCATCTGCTGCTGTGTGGCTCTGCCCCAGGCTGACCACAGCGAGTCTCCCCATTCAAGTGTCCCAGTGGCAACACAGGGGATGTTTCTATGTGCTACTGTTCCCAGTACCTTTAACACTGGTGATCTTTATTTCAATTTTTTGAGCAATGGATGAGAAACCTCTATTTCCTCTCCCCATTTTGGTCTGTGTTGCTGAAAGAGAGATTAAGGGAGAAGAGTGGATGATCAGCTACCTAGACATGAGGACAGAAAATTAACTGACAAATGACAACCTTGTCACGATCCGCTAATGCAAGCGGGGGTTGTGATGGTTCGTTTATCGATCTCAGAGTGTAAAAGGACACAAGAGATTTCAGTTTTAATCAAAACAGTGCACCTTTATTAAGTGCCCACAACACAGTAATGCGATAGAAGAGAGTAAGAGAGAGAGAGAGAGAGAGAGGGAAAAGAGGGGCAATAGCTACCAACGGATGAGACGAAGTCCTCGTGGTCTTCCGCCAATAGATTCGTCTTCTTTCCGTGGGGAGATCTCGGACTCGGTTATTTTAGAAGGTCCCTTTATAGTCCTTTTCAGAAGCGAGGGGCAACTGGCCAAGAGGTTGGGGAATCTACAGCCATTGTTATGGGGTTCGTTGCTTTGGGAAACAGGTACAGGACAGACGTACAAGACAGGTGCACCGGAGAGGTGTACAGGACAGGTCGTTCCTTTCCGCTTCAGCGCAGTCCTTCCCGCCTGGGCAGCAAGAACGGCACAGTCCATTGTGACCTGCACTAATTTTCCTCAGGAATGCGTACCAGTTCCCAGTGGGCACACCCGTAGGCAACACTTGGCAGACAATCCCACCTCAGCCAGGCCAGGACTGCTGTGTTCAGTCTCTGTCTTCGGCGATGATCGTGAGGCAGATGAGGGATTTTCGACCCGTCTCTTACCCCCCTTCCTTTGCTGGCAGCTCTGCGTCCTGCCTGCCTCTGCCTGGGCACACAAAGCCTTGGGCTGCTCCAGACTCCTTCTGGGGGACGTGTTGCACCCCAGCCCTGCCTGGGAGGGAAATTCCTTTCTCCTGGTGTCCACTCTGGGCCTCCCCAGCTGCCCTGTCACAAAGGCCCCTCGGTTCCTTGTGGCCCCTTGGTTCCATGGAACGCCACAGGGTCACAATGGTCCCCTTGGTGCCACCAGCCCTGCAGGGTCACAACGGCCCCTGGGTTCCACGAGGCCACACAGGGTCACAGTGGCCTCCAGAGGAAGGGCAGCACCGAGCCCCAGGGTTTCAGGGGCAGATGAGACACAGCCACCAGAGGCCCAGGCCAGCCCCATCCGGCTGG
>NW_008237902.1:1414021-1422650 GCF_000691975.1 Corvus brachyrhynchos | reverse complement strand
ACCCCTTTTTTGATACCTAATAACCACCAATGCTGACGATTAGAGATCCGTTTTATATTCTCTGGTTTTTCACTATGAGGAGCCCTAATGTACCTGACACCTTTTGTTTTGTCTGATTTTTCCTCTGGGATTTTTATAGGTCCATATTTCCTACTGTAATTAATCAAATCTTCTGCAACCTCACTCCATGTCCAAACTTTGCGATCACCGGCAGGTGAATTCGATTGTGAACCTGGCGGCTGAGAGGGGGTTGAATATGGAGTAAACCCAGGATCGGTAGATCCGGTTTGGTCGCTCGGGTTTCCAAGGAATCTATTCAGCCTGTCTACGGGGCCTACAGCTGCTATGGTTTTTTGAAGGACAATTGCTGTAGGTTTGAGTGATTCTGGAAGACCTCGGATTAAAGGGGTCATCAATTCAGGTTTCACAGGTAATTGCATGGGGGATTCATATCCAGGAGTTAATTTCCTTTCATGGATCATTTGCAGACAGGTGGCTTTGTGGACGCTTTCTAGAAGTTGATCGGGGGTACCGACTATAGCTAAAGGGTCTCCCCTTTCTAAAGGATTGAGTCCCCCGGCCCAGAAAGCTGCACGCTGAGTCAGGGACCATGTGCCACGTTTGTCTCCTGTTGTCAAGAAAACTCCACGTCCCCAGTATCCACTGGCCTCCTGTTCAGTTAATTGAATTTGGTCTCCTCCAGTGAGGGACACTCGGAAAACATCCGTCTCTTACAAACCTATTTGTGAAAATACGTTGCTGCAGCTTGTCATCATAATGAAGATTTTTAAAATATCAAAGCCAAATGTTTGAAGATTCTACTAAAAAGTTAGTCTTTCTGCTGGGATAGCACCAAATATTAATTTCTACAGCCTTGGATCAGCCTCTAAATGCCAGAAAAGAATCTAAACTCTCTAAAGAGAAGCTGTAGCTGGTGCCACTCGCTCCTGCGCCTCATCCACCCTGGCTCTAACCAATACATGGAAAGATCTTTCACTGCCAGTTTGACTTCTGGTGATTTCTCTATCACTGTAAACTGAATGCAGCTTCTCTGATGACTCGTTTAGCCTGGAGCAACAACAGTGTGAGAGAGATCTCACTAAGATACCAAATAGAAATGAAAAGATGTAGAGATAGCGCTGGCACTGCTGGCAGAGAATGACCTTGGGCAAGGAGGAACCGTGGGCTTGGCAGCAGCTCAGAAGCAGCCCTGAAAGCTCTGCCATTCTGATTTGCAATTAGCAACAAAAATACAGACCTTGCCTTTTGGGCTGTAGGCCTGGGAAGAAGTTATCTGATGTGCTCACTGCCCAGTGTCCATAATTACATTTAGTGTATGGAAAGGTCCTAACTATGTATCTTGCATTTATTTATATATTTTATTATTTTTATATTTATTTATTTATTATGTATCTTGAAGTTTGTGCCAACATTGCTTTTATTTACAGAGCATGGCAGCTGCACTGAGATGTCATTACTCGGGTGACGAGGCCTGAGAGACCCTGCTAGGTACATCAGATTTTGTAAAATCCTTGCAAAGACAGCGTAGCAGTTACTGGGAAAAATGGGATTTCTAATGAACATATTTGCCTTAAAAACAGACACAGTAGAACTTCCTTGTTGTCACAAAGAGCCCCTTGCCCCTCTCTTCCATGACTTGTTACCACTTTCATTGCACAACCTTGGCTAAATCAAAGACACTTTTGAACTCTTTCCTTTAAAGAATGTAAAATCATTTTGTCAACCATCTGAGAAACCAAGTCTCTCACAAATGTTACACGTAATTTAGTTCCCTCAGGGGATTCATGCTTTAAACTAATTGGGGCTTTACTGGCTGAACAAACAGAGAGCAGCATGCCCACTGCTTTGCTTGGGCAAAGAGCAGTTTCCTCGAAGGTGATGTACCTGTAACAGAAGTCTCTTTATTGTTTTTTAGGGACTCACAGGCTCTCAGTCAGAAATCAATGATTCTATTCCTTCTCTAACTGTCTGGTGCCTTGAAAGATGCCTCTGCCTGGCTCATGGATGCCAGCCATCCCCACGGTATATTTATGCATCCGTTGATCATAACATAGCCTGCCGTCAGCTTTAGCTTGCCAAGGGAGGGTCTCTGGCTTTCTCTAGGTGTTCTGTGGGGACTGTGTACAAGCTGTACCTGCCTAAAGGGCTCTGTACACTTTCCACACTGAATCACCTAAGGACAAATTTCAGCAAAAAGGCAGGAAGCATCCGGCCCAGGCCAGAGGTGATGCTGGTGTGTAGGCAGGGAGGCAGGGGCAGGAGCAGCAGGCAGGTCCTCCTCTGCTCCCCTTGTTGGCAGCAGAGCCACACTCAGCCACGTGAACCCGCTGCTGGTTGGAAAATTCCAGACGAAAACCAGCTAATTGCAGCTCAGTGTTTTCTCTTTCCAGGACAGTTTCCAGAGGAATCACACTTATCCTTCAGCCAGACTGACCAGAAGAAGTTTCAAGGTTTTGGAGGAGAGCTTTAAGGCATAATGGGACTTATGGCAGACAGAAGGGAAGCATAGAAGTCAACCCTGGGGATTTAAAAGAAATCTGAAGGGCTACCACATGCTCTGGAAAGGTGTGCAACTTGCAAAAAGGAAACTTCTGTAGCCAGCGAGGGCTCTCACCAACATCCAGCCTTATTTGGAGAGGCCACCTGAGAGAATTGCAAAGTTAATACCATTTGGGTTACCTAGGACTACTTTTGCATCCAGTCCTTTCTGCTCAAAAGGCAATGGGTAGGATGCAACCCTGTTTGCACTCTGAGGACCCCATGCTCAGCTGCACACTGGTGCACGTGCACTCCACAGAGGTGGGATCACGGTCAAGGACTATGGGATTGTGCTCTGGATGCAGCAGCTGTAATTCAGTGTGACAGCTTGTCCAGGCACTGCTCCACAACTGCATCCATCTATCTGTCTGCTCCACAGATGCCAGCAGTGTCACCAGCTTTCTTTGAGCAAGGTCCTGCTCTGACTCTGAGGGGAAGCCACCCTGCAGCACATCAGTTTGCTTTCTCAGGAACTTTGGCAATGCTGAAGCATTATCATCTCTTTGCTTTCATGTAACTGTAATTTGCATAAGTACAGGAGGCAAACCCCACATCTGAAAAAAAAAAGCTTTCGTAGATTTTTAACCATTGTTTCCTGCTGGGGTGTGATATCATAATGTTAAAATTAATCTCTTCTGAGGAGCATTTGTGAATTTCCAGAGTACTAAAGTCACTGAAATATGTGACTCAATTCCACATTTGATTTCTTTAAAATGCTGTCCAAGCTATGGGAAAAAATAGTGGGCACCTGGTATCAGTTTATAATTGGGTTTTTCCATATTAGAATGGGAATTTTGTGAAGACTCAATTAAAAGGAGTGTCCTCCTGTTCTTCTGTCACCCATCAGACTGAGCTGACATGAATGCCAGCATGCTGTCATACATACTCCTCTCTTGTCTGCTGCTCTCTGTGCAAGCAGAGTATTGCGGTGTCCGGGAAATTATCCGCTATACAGAGCACCTGCTTGTAAGTGGCTGTTCAGCACCTTAATTCTGAAAAAATGCATGCTTGTGCAGGAGATGATAGTAAATACTGATTTTTCAATTGCTCTTCTTCCAGGGCAAAAGTCCTGTGAGTTGCCCATGTAGGCAGGCTGCTGTCAGTGTGAGTACATGGCTTTTGAGAATATAATGAGACTAAACAAATCTGTACTTGTACATTGAATGCTGGATTTTAACACTCACTCTTTTTGTTTTCAGTCATGTTCGTGTCTCCCCATCCCTGAAGTAAGTATATTTCTTTTTAAGCTATTGTAGATGTTAAAGAAGGTTGGTATTAACTGAGTTTAAGTTTGTTCACTTTGCTCCTTATGTAATTTTTGCTTTCAGTTATAAGGAAGATTGTAATACACCAATAGCAGCAAATCTGAGCTTGATGAATAGTGGTGGGGAGGGAAGCAGAAGCCCTCCCACTACAGAGCAATCAGAACCAAGCCCAGATTCAGGCCAAAGTCCTCTGTGGGCTTGACTTTCATCTCAAGAGATACAGGCTCTTGCTTTGAAAATCTCTGCAAGACTTTGTTTTATGGCTGGGTGCCTAAATACTAAGTGAACCTGGGCTAGAGATGTCAGGCCTCAGACTTAGCTCTAGCTGTATCCAGCACTGTTTCATTGTTTTAAGACTCCTCAGATGTGGTGAAGCCCCAGTATTAGCTGAAACTATGCTTCAATGAGGTAACTTTTACAGTTTGAGGTTTTCTGAGAGATGGGATAGGTGTTTCTCATGGCATACATGAGAATTCAGTGTTTTACAGTCTCCCCAAAATTCTTTTACCAGTTTTCAATAAATGGCAAAATAGGTTGCATTTGACTGTGACATGCTGCCACATTGAGGAATACAAATTTCTTCTTTCTGTGGATAAACACAAAATGCATTCTAGGTTTTTCTAATGTCTGCTTTGTTGAACAGAGTGGCCATGAACTGGCATGCTTTGTGAATGGAACCAAGCACCTGCTGGAAAACAATGAATCTTCCAATTCAGTAATTACAAGGCTTTACCGGACCTTCCAGGCTCTACTGGATAGAAAACTCTGTAAAGTAAGACTTTCTTACTTTTCTACGGATCTTTTTCTATCTGTTACAAAAGAAGTGATTTCTTTTTTATAATTTAAACATTTGTAGATTAAGTGCTTCATTTATTTCAGATGTGTTGTAAATACTCATATTGTACAGGAGCCAGATAAAACTGCAACATGTGTGAGGCAGTGAAAAGCTTTTTAAGTTGGCAGAGGAAGAAGGGAGATGGGCTCTGCCCCACTGTGCCCTTTCTCTTCTCCATATCCTTTGAACATAGATCTCTGGGACAGGAGCTTTATTTAAAATGCTTTTCTATTCTCCTTTCTCAAAATGTGTTTTGACATGAAACAATAATGATCTAACACTGGGAAATGGATGTGCAGGAGTTGCATGGCTGGAGCCAGGTCCTTCTCCTCTGCAGCTTTAAGCAGCAGTTTCTTCACTGGTTCTTGGCCGTGAAATACTGCTGTGACCTGTAGCATTTTCCAACTTGTGATGATGCTCAGGAAGGCTCATGGGTCCTCCCTCAGGTGCCTTTTCTGAGGCAGTGAAACATCCTTTATCTACTTGATGAGCAAAGCTCTGGTGTGATTCAATGAGACACAGAAGATGCTGACAATGCAGTGTCTCCAGCTCCTTTAAGCTGCCTTCAAACCTGCAAGGAGGAATAGTTAGGGTGGCCTTGGGACACTGAGCAGACCCCTTGCCCCAGGCTTACCCAGCTCCTTATGGTATCTGCACTGTTTTCTGGGTTGAAAAAGCCTAGTTTAAATGACTTCAGCTATAACTGAATATATGAACTGAATATACAGAATTATATGACAATCCACCTGCCACCTTCTTAGCCACCATGAAAAGCCACTCTTACAATCACTCCTCAAGGAACAATTCTCTAGGAAATGTTTTTGAAATCCTCGTGTAGCTCCAAATAATGTATATTTTCACTCATTCATCTAAATTCTTTATTTTATTACAAAATCTTTGCTAACCCAATCTTTGTTCTTTCTTTCACAGAGAATGGCACATGACGATCAATGCCAGTACAAGACCAAGGGAAATGTGACGGAATTTCTGGAAACAATCCTGAAAACCTATCAAAAAATTAATAAATCCGATGCTTAATGTTTTGGTTTTTTTTAAAGATTTTCAAAACTCCAAAGTCTTTGAAAAGAACAGGGAACAGAAGAGTTATTTATTGTATTTATTGTTCACCTGCAATATAAAAGGTAGAAATAACCATTAATAAACCAAATAAAATTATAATTTACCTGAGCAGGAAAAGTATTTGAGTCTTCATTTTATGTTCTGTACTTGGTGAAAGGTTTGAACATCCTGTTACCATACCAGTAGGTGTCAAAATGCTTTTGCAAAGCTCCAGTCCAACAATTTCACTAATATGAGATGCTCCAGCAAAATTCACACTTTTCCCACTGTATAGCACATGAAATATTTCTGGACTTGAGATGGAAACAAAAAATCTGTGTTTTCTTTCTGCATCACTTATTTTTTGACAATATCTACACACCATGAACAAGTCACTTAGCTTCTTTCTTGCAAGGCTGCAGGTTTTCCTGCCTACAGCCACTTTTTTTCTTCTAAATATTCAGTAGTAGACAACTCATGAGCATCTTAACTTACAAAAACAAGACCAAACCCAGCGTTAATTACAAGGTCTTAATGGGGTTGTGCATTTGAAATGTGTTGTGGACAACTGTTTATTTCTCAGGATGTATTTAATGCTGACTTTTTTTCTATACTGCCATGAGCTCAGAAATGCTTCTCTATCACTTCTCCACTCAGCTCAACAGAAGAGTCAAAAATGGAGCTTTGCCGGAAAAAGAAACCAACCCATGTGTATGGGGAGATGCTTATCTCAGCCACCTATTCCAGCCTTACCAGCACCTTACTTAGATCTCTTCACAGTAGGGAAAATCCCAAACAGGTGAGAGGTCAGATTTCATCTCTGTTGTGGCTCAGAGAGGAACAAAAGCATTGTAACATGGCCTTTGAGATGGAATATCTTAAATATCTCCAAGGACTCATATCTTCACCACCTCCAATGGAGTAGGGTGGATTTTTCAGAGTTCAAGAAAAAGACACAAAGCATATAATTTCCTTTCTTTATTTCATTGGCGGGATGGACATGTTTCTGGGATCAAAAGCATGATGGAAATGCTCAACTAAACTGTTGTTCTTAAATTTTCCATTTGTATGGGCTTGGGGAAGACACAGAACTGGGTTATAGAAAATGCATCGGATACAACTATATAAAAGGAATTAAACTTATGTAACATATCAGAAGCATTTTCTCATGTGTTTCTGCCACCTGTTTAAAATGATAAGGAAATAATAAATATTAAAACAGAAAAGACTATTCTCTGGTAACACCTACAAAGATGAAACCAAGAAATAAAAAAACTATTTCAACTTTCTCACATTTTCATATCTTCCTACATTTTCTATACCATTCAGCTCAGACAGCTCTGTCCTAAAAAAACACTTTTTTTTTTGCATTCTAGTGCAAAGAAAAATCCTCCATGTCTCTGATGAATCAGCAGAATTCTTATGAGTGCTCCTGGCCCTAAGCAGAAGTATTAACATCCATCTATCTTATTGAATCTATGATGCCAGATCTAAAATTCTAAGTATCATCTCTACAAAATTGATATTCAGTCTTGTTAATATTTTCCAAGTGCAAATCCAAGCTATTTCATTCTTCCCATAGTGTTTTGCTTAGTGTGTGCAGCTCACCAGCACTGTGTCTAGACATATTATGTAGCAAGAGGAAAGAAGCTGATTCATTTTTATAGATGAGCAAAAAAGACTTCCCAGGTCATAGGACTGCAGACAGCAAGGAAAAATAAAATTCTTTGTCTAATACTTTTTATTCCCAAAATTACTTAATTAAATTTATGAAATATAACAATGGTGAAATTGTGACACAAGCAAAAGATACATAATAATTTCAGCATAGTGCAACATAAGCTGGCAAGCATGGAATATAGTCAGTCAACTTCCAGTCAAGAGACAATAATATGAAACTCTTGCACAGAATTTGAAAAAAAAACTCCCAACTTATAAACTGCAGAAGATACAGCTGCAAAATCTCTATTATCTGATGCATCAGTTTGCATCTGCGTGAGAGAAATGATCACTATGTGCTTAAACCATTGAGTGCAGGATTGCGCAACCTGAAATAGGAGCTCCAGTGCCGACTGTCACTGAACCCCTGTGAGCTGATGCAAAGTGTTTGCTTGCACTGGTGACCTCCCCAAGCTCCTGTGAGCTCTAGTCCAGGAATGGGGCACTCCTTCATCCTCAAATATTTTCACCCTCTGCCTCCTCACAGGCATTTTCCAATCTTCTCTGTGGGACTCTTACACCCGCAAGGCTTTGCAAGCCCCAGGGCAGGCTGTGGGAAGGGCTGGATGTCTCTTGGCAGGCCAGAACATCCCTGGGCTGGCCCCTGAGTGGATGTAGGACCCAGCAGATGCTCATGGGCCTCTTCTCTCTCTGGTGTTTGGCTCTCAATAGGATTGGAAACTGTCAGATGAAACAAAAGGCAACTAATCATTGAGTTACTTAATTACCGGAACAAGTACCTTACTCTGTTATCTCAGTTATCTTTCTCGTGCAGCTCTCTAGCGGGATGTGTCATATTGCGCTCTGATAGAGAGGATGTGGCCTAGGGCAGGGAGGACAGGGGAGGTGAAGAAGGTCAGACATTCCATATGCAAGATAACTTGTCTGCACAGGTCAATTATATTGTGGAATAGATTGACAATTATGAATTGATTATCAACAGTGGCTTTGGGAAAGAGCCCTTCTTCCAGCCATTCAAACCTGTCCAGGAGCCCATGGCAAGGGTGTGTGCTTGTTTGCAAGTATGCACAGTTAAACACCTGACTTGCTTCTACACATCAGATACTTGGAGACTATTTGCTTTATGATTTCAGAGACAGAAACCCTTGGTAACTGAGGAGGCAGGGTAGGAGTGGCTACTTTCTCCAAACTGGAAAGTAACACCATTATCTGTATACAAAGCACCTCTTTC
>NW_008237902.1:1400854-1413959 GCF_000691975.1 Corvus brachyrhynchos | reverse complement strand
GGAGAGTTCAGTGTTGGACAAACACAGACCAGTTCCATATCACGTACCACCACAACTGTAGTATTTTTCTCATTATCATGAAGTAATGCAAAATTGTATGCTATGGGTGACCCAAAGGCACCTGAGAAGCTACTTTGCTCTTCAGCAAAGCGGAATTCTCCCAATCCTGCTACAGCATCCAGCACACAACTCTTTCTTTGAAGGGTTTTGCTGCTGCCAACAGTCAACCAGAAACCCATTCACAAAATCTGCAGTTCCATGTAGAATTTTCTTAGTTCAGGCATCCACATAAAAGCACAGATATTGTAAAACCTGTAGTGTTGTCTTCAGAAAGCTGGTTAGGCCAGCTATAAGTGCTGGAGTCTCTGCTAGGACACTTACCAGGGCAGAAGTACAGCAGCAGAGCTAAAGCTCTTGTGCTCCAGTCTGTTATCCCTGATTTTACCTAACTTCATGACCTCCTGCAGGACAAGCGCAAGCCCTAAGCAGTGCCAATGGTGCCAATGACAAATAAATGAAATAAATGAAAACTGGTTTTGAAGATATTTTTGGAGGCACTAGAACTGCTGTAGTGCATCTGGCATATTGTTGTTTTTCCCTTAACTTCTTGCATCCCTGTAAGAACAAGTCTGGTATATGCCATGCTATGGGAAGGAGAGGCACAGGCTGTTCAAATGTTTCACAGCCATAAATCACACTTGGTATATAAAAGCAGCTCTGCGTATTTGTAAAAGAAAGCTGATCTTATCTGGGTTATCCTCACAACACCCTCCTGAGGCGTGTGGACAAGCCTCACTCTTCTAGTTTTACAGAAAAGTAAGGAAATGGCATTTGTTAAGATGGAGAACTCATTTCTTCAAAAATCTCTGCATTTTACAGTTGTCTGAAGACTGGTAGTGCTTGCTTGTAAAGCTCAACACACACCAGGGTTTAACTTTGCCAAGACTCAATAATTTAGCACATAAATTATATCCTACTAATGACATCAGGTGGTGCTGCCAGGATGACTAAAGCCAAAGGAACTACAGTTCCCAGTCCCAGATAAGCCTCTACCTGCCCATAAGTGGTTGCAGCTCCCTTCCCATCTTCTCTATTGGTCTCCCACTTTTGACTCAATCAATTGAAAAATCTCCAAAAGTCAGAACTAAAGATTCTTCAGGACCTCTACATGCATCTCTCATGGAAGCAACCATGGTGATCTATAAATTACAGTATCTTAATGGACATATCCCATAGCACGAGTTGCACATGTTCAAAGAGTAAATCTTCTGTCATCTTTCGTCATCTTTCGTGAACTTCTGTAAATGATCCTGAATTTTCACACCACTGTTACAAGCTACAAAATAAATGCTGTCTTTTTCCTATTGGGATACAGAGTGGGTTAAAGCTCAGGCAACAAGGGAGTGAAAGAGCTGGAACCTGAAGGCAAAAAGCTTCAGTAACACGATGCCATGGTTGCATAAATTTGATAGGTTTTTGTGAATCACATACAAAAAATCAAAGATGCTTGTTACAAATGAGCAATGTGTCTGAATTGCTTTTGCTATCTTAAATCTAGTAGTGAAGTAACATATGATACAATCCTAAGCTTGTATCAGGTTATAATCTAGAAAAAATATCAATAAGTATGAAACTGCTTCAAAGATAATTTTCCGTGTATAAAACCAGTGATATTTCTTTTTACTCATGTCAGAAACAGCATCATCAAGAGACTTCACAAGAAAACAGATGCCCTTGATTTTTTCATTGTGTTCATATTGCTAATTTTTACTTTGATAACTTTCAGACTAAACAAATATTTCCCAATAAGTCAACAAAAAGCCCAGGAGTGAGGGGAGTTCCCCCTGACTCCCCATAAACTGGAATTGTAAAAGATCAAAAGAATAGGGAAATCATGACTTAAGAGATGAAGATAATGATCAGCCTAGTTCTGACTTTGCAAGCCGCTTGTGGGAGAGAAGAGACATATTCTGTCTGGCATTGACTTCAGGCAGGATATAAATCAGCCATTGAAACATAAGATTGTTCCACAGTGGCACAAAGTTTCTCACTCTCATTTTGCCATACTTCCATATGCCTGACATCATGCAATTAAGTAGAATGGAATAGAAAGGAAAGCACGAAGACCGAAGATCCCTATGACCACAAGGGATTTTCAGCAGTATAGTGCACTTAGAAATAGAGGCTGTGGCATTCAAAGAGAAGGAAAAGTGCAAACGTGCATTTAATTGTTATCACCTACTCAGAAGCAAGCCCCCTAAAGACCACACATCTCACAAGGGTTTAAGAGAACAGGAATTTAGGGCCCAATGAATCCTTCACTGATGGCTAACTGAGGCAGCAAAAGTTGTACAACAGTTTTGAGGAACAGGGAAGAGAAATTTAAGAGTTTCAAAGTACAGTCTCCGGGCTCCTCGCATGCTCCTCTATACACTGAGGGCAAGATGTGCATGAAAATTTAATTCAGCTTTCACTATTCCAGTAATCCCCTTACTGATCTTCGTAGAATCAAGAAAAGGTCTGAGTATAGCACATATTTGGCATATTTCAACATAATGCCCTCATTAACACAGAGCACAGAGAAGAGAAAAAGAAAGGAGTGGCAAGAATCAGAGAACCATAGAACTATTTGGGTTGGTAGGGACCTAGAGCTCATCTCGTTCCAATCCCCTGTCATGGGTAGGGACACCTTCCATGAGTCCAAGTTGCTCAGGTCCCTGTCCAACCTGGCCCTGAACACCTCCAGGGATGAACCAAACAGACTTCTTGGGTTAAGTGGGAGCTGCCATTCAATGCTTCTGTTGCAAGTGTTCTTGCCACTCTGCCCCAGCTTAGCTGTGTCAAACACTGGGACAGACTGGAAGGTCAGAACATTCCAATGACAGCTGAAAACTCTGTTCTTTGCTAATTACCTCCTACAGATGTCCAGTAGGTAGAAAAAGCTTGGGCCCTGGAACAAACTGATTATGGGGATCCAGAGATTCCCAGACTCTGAGAATTCCCCTTCCATGAAGGGAAACCATAAGGGAAGTGGAGCAGCATGGGTGAAACAGAAGCAAGAGGTTGGAATGCTCTGCTGCCAACCCCATGACAGCCGACAACAAGGCAATACCAGCTACAGAAATGAATAAAGAATGCTATATTAATCTCATTTTGTACTTATTTAACATAAGAAAGAAGGACTATTACAAACTTAATGAGGAAAACCTCTGTCTGGGTGTACAGATGAGAGATGCATCAGGGAGTAGCCAGTGGAGGCATACAGAAGCCCAGTCTGGTACTGGTTTGATACTAGAGATATTTATCAAATGACATGTCCTAGGAATTGTCATGCTCTTGAATACAAATACCTTATGAAGTAATTTAGAATGTACTCAGTCAAAATACAGACAGAATTCCTGCTATAAACAAAGTACCTGAAGTTATTAGCAAGTAGGCAGACTGCAATACCAAAACAGATGCTCCAAAAATTCTCCAGGGAAGCAGTGATTAGAAGATACTGAATCCTTTGCTACTACTGACCCCAGGAGCCGATGGGATGACTAGAGAATGCCTGGGACTTTGGATCAAGGTGGCTGTACCTAAACAGTTTTGTATGCAGGAAATGTGGCTGTGCGGGATGGGGAAAAACTGTCCTACCTAAAAATAATCATTCATTTTCCATGGGACTCTTCACACAGGAGGGAGAGGGCAAAGAAGAATGAGACTGCACTCTCACTGAGTGCCCTCAGTCAAGTTAGTGTCTTTTGAAATTAGATTAGGCTTATCATTAAATTATACTTGGACAAGTTGTCAGTTTTTCTGTTCACCAAGGCCAACTCCAAGTACATTCACTAAAGGTATCTTTTCAATCAACACCCAGGTAAGTACTTTGGCAGCAAGTTTTATCCATTCAGATTTATCAGTAATGAAAGGAAACCTGGCAGAATTATCACTCCTGACAAGTCTTGTCTGACACAGTAAACATAATGGATGGATCTATAATGAACCTTTTCATTCTAAATGTCTGTGTCTCAAAATAAAACTATTTTCAAGCAACACCTATCCATTCTCATTGGAAAACATATTCTTACTGGAAAACTTTCAGAAATTATGTTCATTTTCAGCAACTGAAAACTAAGGAAAAACTCCTGTTTTTCAATGAGGTGTTCTGAGAAAACCTTAGGAGAATTAATACTGAAGAGTACATGCTTTTTGTTCCCATTCAATTTTTCCTCCAAGTTTCTTGCAATCAAGTCAACCTGTCACGTAGTTCTACAGCTGGCACTCCTCTGGCTCCATTGTGAAATGAAGCTCAGTTATTGCTGTGCTTTGGTTATACTTCACACTTTGGTCACTACAAATTTGCAGTCATCCATACCAGAAGTCCTGATCAAGCTGGAAAACCAGTTATTGCAGATTAATCCACAAGGATTAGATTAGCTAGAGCCCAGACTCAAGAATAATACATACTCTTTTCCAAGGAGGACCATCCAGGCCTGTAATTTGGCTGTATATATTACAAAAAGACACACCAGTAAAGGGCATCTAAAAGTATATCAAGACACAAACCAACTCCAGAATGAACAGCACACAAGAATATAGCAGTTAAAAGATACAGCCTTGAGAGGGTCTTTTGTCCCTTTTCTAGCAGTGTGTTTGTGCCCACATCCAGGTTGTGGTACCACACATGGAATCACAGAATCACTTAGGTTGGAAAAGACCTCTGAATCCAACCTACGACTGAACACCACCGTGTCACCAGACCATGGCACTGAGTGCCATGTTCAGTCTTAAACACCTCCAGGGACGGTGACTCCACTGTCTCCCTGGGCAGCCCCCTCCAATGTCTAATCACACTTTCTGGGAAGAAATTCTTCCTGATGTCCTCCCCTGAGGCAACGTAAGACTTATGTCCTTTCATCTGCTGGTTGCCTGGGAAGAGAGGCTGACCCCCACCTGGCTATACCCTCCTTCCAGTAGTTGTAGAGAGTGATAAGGTCACCCCTGAGCCTCCTCCTCTCCAGGATAAAGGATGTGGTAAGTTCTAACAGCATGAGACATGTTCTTGGCTGTTCCACCTGGCTTGAGGTATAACATTATTGATAGTCTTCCTGGACTAACCCCAGCCTTTCAAGATTTTCAAAATTAGATTGCGCAAACTTTGTTATGTCACAAAGTCAAGCAAACAGGATAATGGTATGCAGGTGTGGTGCAGTTAAATGAATAATTAGACTGTTTAATAAATCAGATGTAGAGATTATAGATAATGATTAGTTATGCATCATCTTCTCTTAGAAGTTTCAGGACCAGCAGCTGTATTGTCTATCAAAACTGACAGATATCAACTGTGATTCATAGTTCAGTAAGCAAGTTCAGGCTAGGAAAGCTGACTTCTATCCTTAGTGGCTTTCATCCCATAAACATGAATTGGTTTAACAGAATCAACTCTGGGCTTCTTGAATCCAAACATCTCCTTCCAGATCTCAAACAAAATATGTAACAGTTCTTCCAGGAATCACCCTTTGGTGCAGGACACCTGTTTTCTCAAAGGGCCCCAAATCCATTGCAACCCATCAGTGATGTGCAGCCCAACATCCCCTGCATCTGCAGCAGTGTCAGCAGCCACAGCGAGGATGCTCTCCAGGAGGTTGTAGTTGAAGGGCAGCACTTGTAATAGAAAAGAAATAAAACTTGGAAGGGAGATAAGGAACTCACACAGTCAGAGGACAAAATGGAAAATGTGCAAAGAGGGCATGATACACCTGAAAGACAAACCAAGCAGGACTGAGTGCTGCAAGTGTCACCTGATGATGTATCCCCTGCTCCAGTGGGACTCAGCACTTCACTGCCATGGGAGAAGCCAAAGGGCCACTACAATTTGACAGCAGTGCTTAGCAAACATGTGCGAGGCACCAGACACCCCCCAGGGATGAGACAAGGTAGTCCACGTTCACAGAGGAAGGCGACTCCTATTTCATAGGAAACCAACCACCCTGGGCATCTACAACTCAGATATCAACAAGCTCAGACCCTCAACTGCAAGCTGTGCATGGGCTGTCCTCTCCAGGAGCTGGACAGAAACAGCAGCATGGTTTCAAAGAAAAGTTGCCATACTGTGCTCAGTTTACTGGGGACATTTAACATGTGCTTCTTTGGAGGAACCTGCAAATACAATAGCAGGATTACTGGGCAATTGCTTGACCAGTGGGAACATCAGCGTAGGAAGATGTGGACACCAAGTTCTGAGGACAACATTAGTGGTCAGGTTAGAAAGCTCTGGGTTTACAACTTTATTTATTTTAGAAATATGAACCTTGGGCAGATTGGATACAATCCATGATATTTCCACTGGCATCTAGCAGAAATCGGAAATTAATTAGTATTTTAGTCTTCTCCTCTTGCAAATGCATTTAACAATCGAATTATATTCATGTACATTAAATACCATAAATTCTGGAACAGATCCGAAATACTGTCAAGTTTTGGCTAGGATTCTCTGAAGAGGTGAAGGGCACACAGTTCAAATAAAGGGCTGCTCAAAACTTTTGGTGAGAATAATCCCTGCTGGTCAGGCTCTGATGGAGGGAGCATGTTCTGCTCCATCAACATCCTGATACCATTAGTACTGGTTTTGAGATTTACAGAACTGCAGAGTGGGAACAGAGATAAGCCACAACCCATGAGCATATATCTATGAGTGTAAATATATACCCATGAGCATAAACCAGCTATTTTTGGGCCATTCTAAGGCTCTTTTCTACTGCCATGCCTGCCAGGGTTATTGTTCCTTATTTCTATGAGTGGTTTCCCTTCTTTGGTAACTAAAAGGCAGGGGTATATAAATAAATATAGATGTAGATATGCACACTTACACCCCTGGCACACATGCATATCCCAGTATCTCTTTCCTAATCTGCAGAGTCCTCAAAGTTCTAATATAAAAACAAATCCCAGAGACTGATATGTGAGTTCCCTCTTGTGACCAAGTGATGTTATAGCAATACCTGAAAGTACACACAAAATGTGTTTAACAAAACAGACATTTACAGAGAAACAAAACAATGCAAACTGCAGAGAATCTGTCAGTTTTGCATTGTTTTGTTCACCAGCCATTAATCTAACATTAAAAAGAAATTCAAATTACACCATCTATGCATAGTACAGAAAAGAATGACTAGGAATATGTCTGTGAAGAAGACTGTCAGAAAAATGAATTAAAAAGGAAGATGAGGTTGCTAAAGCTAAAATATTACTTTATCTATGCATGAATCCTAGGCCCCACAGATAAAATCCAAATAAGGGGGAAGAAAATGGTTGATACCCCTTCTATAAGTTTTATAGAATTTCTAATTTTTTTAGAATTTCCCTTCCTGGCAGAGGAACTGCAACAAACCCACTTCCTCCTCCTGCCAACTGGGTGAACAGATTTTCTCAAATCTGTAAAAAAATCCCAGTACTTGGCAATGGCAGAAAAAGATGATATGCACATAAAGAGAGCATGAATGATTGCAATATAGGATTGAATGGTAATGTACACAGTTGTTGAATGCCTTCCTCTGATCTGAAGCAGGGTTTTGTATGTCTGGACCATCGTTACCAAAAATTTTCTTACCCTGCTCTGAGATCTTCCAAAGAGGGTTCTGGAGGCTCCATAGGCAGCTTTGCCAAGCTATAACTCAGCTATAAAACTACAGAGCTTTTTTGGTATTAAAGCTCAAAATGTTTGCCACTACATCAGGTGCTGACTTATCAGGTATTTCTTTTATCAGCTATTTTTCTGATCAAATCAAATCTTCAGCTGCCTGTTACAGGCAGCCTTAGTTCTCTAAGGCCTGTGTTTTCTCAGTGTAAAGAGCATCTATTTGTTAGAGGGTAATCAGAACCAGAAGTATTACAGAGGGCATCTTAAAAGACAATTTGTCGTGTGCTCAACTCAGACACATTTATCAGAACCTCAGTGGATATAGCCATTTCAGAGGATTTCATTACTCAGGTCAGACACACTGTGATCTCTATACCAACACTAATAAACAGAAGCTGAATTAGCTGGCAGGTTATTTTTAACTCTGCTTAGCTAATATTAAGTCAGAGGCTCAAATAACCTGTGCTTTACGGATTAGTGGGCAGAGTCACCCATCGAAAGTGTCACAGCACTAATACATTAATAACCTAATAGGCACTAACAGCCCTGAGCAGCCCCGGCCTCACCCTGAGCCTTGCCCCAGGGCCCCGAGTGCCCACTTAAGCTCAGCCCTGGCCTGTCAATCCCTCCCTGAGCAAAGCAGGAGCTTGTGCTGGGCCGCAGCCACTGCCACCCCTGAGCCTGGCCAGGAATCCTGACCCGGCTTTACCGTGGACCTGCCTCACCCCCAGGGACCTGCTCCATAATGTAGCTGAACCTGGCTGTCACCTGTGGACCTGCCCTGCTGAGCTGGGTGGTGACCTCTGCCCAGCCAGCTGCCAGCCCCCTGGCTCCCAGCCAGCCTTCGTCATTCTGGAACCCTATTCAAAAAGTTAATGATTCGAAAACTAGGGGTTTTGCTAGGTAGAAATTATGTATATATATATATATATATATTTAAATTAAACATTAAAACACATTGGCCTGATGGGGTTTGAATAGCATGCCTACAATACACCACAAGAATACAGGATCTTCACATAGTTTATTTTCAGACAAGTTATAAACTATTAATACACATTTGTGGTGGCTCTTTCCACAGAAAGGACAAACAGCACTTGTATCAAAAATTTTCTTATCTTGTTTTGCAGTTTGATGGGCACTGTTAACTGTAACTATTAAAAATTTTGTCTAAAACATATGTCTAGCATATATATATATATATATATATAGCAACTGTAATATGCCATCTTACCGAATCACAGAATTAAACAAAGGGATTGGACTGCAACACACTTAAGAGTTACTCCCTTCAGTGATCCATGCTTATTTCTGGAGAGACAATATTAGACTGCTGTTGCATTTCTAAAAGCTCATCTCACAAAGATTTGCTCACATAAACCCATGTTTTTACCTCATTATTATGAAGGAAGGCATTTGCAAAGAGACATATAAATAAGCCATTGTTTTCCTAATCATATTTCAGGTTCAGTGTGTATACTACAAACTTTTACAAAATAACTTGGGTGATTTCTATTCCCCAGAAAGGCTGTTTCTTAGTTCCTGCCTGTGCAGCAGCTGGTATCTAGCAGAGCAGCTCATGAGCCTCCAGCAAACACGACATACTAACCCACTTTCTGAGCAGGAGCCTCATTCACTGCTCCAGCCTGCACAGTTAGGTTTGAATTGTTAAAGTCACAGAGTTTGATCACAAACTCAGAGTATTTGGGTTTTAAATTAAGAATTATCATCAAACTTTTAAAAGGAATGGCTACAAGATACCACTTATTTGGCTTAGCACACTGACGCAAATGCAACTGCTTTCAGAGGGAAGCTACGATTGACCCTGAATACCCTTCAGCATGGAAATGATGGGGCCTGTGTGAAACCCTAGCCAAAGCCCCGCACCAGGGCCTCTGTGATCTTCCAAGAGTTCAAGACAGCAAACACTCAACCAAGAGTTGTGTCCTTTGGTTATGTGGATTTGTCAGAATCATGATGAAAATGAAGCAGAGCTTGCACTAAAACGTGCAAGTCCTGCTATGAAATTCAGCTATGCCAAACTAAGGGTGTCAAAAAAGCTGGCAGTAAGTTCTTTTTGAGAACTCTCTATATGAACTGGCTTTGTACAGCACAATATCCTGTATGGCTTCCTATTTGATATTACAATAAACATCCTTATTTCCTTAATTTTTTTTCTGAACTCTCCCACTTTTGCAGTCCCACTGTTAAAAACTACTTAAGAAATGGCCAATAATTTCTAGACTTTTCACACAGCCCTTGTAAAGCTTTCAAGTTCATGGCACACTGATTCGGAATTGACACATGTTCACTCTTTGGTCTCAGGGAAATTTGGACCTCCTGAATACTTTCTTATACTAATTAATTCACAGCTTTATTCAAACTGTTTTCCTTGATTTCTATTTCAAAGCCCAGTGATAAAAAAATTGAATATCATTCTTGATCAAAGTACAGAAAGAGTAAATGCTATGAAACCTCTGTGAATTATTATGCAAAACATTCCTGTAATCACCATAAACATGAGAAGTGAATAGACTGTGTCTTTCTGTAAATCTGGTTCCAGGAGAGACAACCACAGGAGGAAGGCTAAGGTCGACTTTGTGTGGCTGGATGATGTGGGCAGTAACAGCTTAGATAAGCAGGGCGTGTATCCAGTATCCCAGTCTGTATCGGGGCCAGGCTGGATGGGGATCTGAGCAGCCTGGTCTAGGGGAAGGTGTCCCTGCCCATGGCAGGGCATTGGAACAGGACCTTTAAGGTCCTTTCCAACCCAAACCATTCTGTGGTTCTATGATCCAGTGGTGCAGTCTTCCTTCATCTTTGCATCTTGTGTATGAGATGAAGGATTTGGAGACACCAGCAGAAGCTCTGTGCCAGGCACCTGGGGTATGAGTAGAAGACAGAATCTCCTGGGTGTGTCCATGTTTGTGCCCATTTCCTTCTGGTACTGTCAAGTCTATAGCTGATTTTTTTTTTATTCATATATACCCATAAGCATTTGAGCAATAATGTCTACAGCTATAAAATGCATAGAATTCTTCTATACTATTTTATACTTGTCAATTTTAGGTATAAAAAGTGTTTCTGCTACACTAGATCAAAACAGGAAACTCTTCTATACAGAAAGCCTCAGAGATTAGACTATATGAGTCTTTCTAAAGTGCATTTGAACCTGTTCCTGCACAGCAGCCCAAAGGTTATTGGCAATGCACCATGACTGGTGGATTTAGATAGTAGCTGCAAATCTGCGTTAATCTCTGTTTACAATCTATTTTCTACTACTGTCTACAGAGAGTAACGACTAAGCTAAAGATGGTTTTCATAGCAGTATTTACTGAAAAAATAAGTTTTAAACCATCTACTAGGGATAAAATACTTGAGAATTTTACCTGGAACTTAATCTCCTACTTCCTGTAAGCGCTGAATAAAGCAGTCAAGAACCAGATAGGTAAGTCATTTTGGTAGGTTTTCTAAGCTATATTAAGTGTGCAGGGCATTTTGTCTCTCTGAGGAAACTGAAGATGAATTAAAGTGAAGAATTTGAAGATGTCATGGTGACTATATGATAAATATTCCTTTCAGTTTGTTTCATTAGCCTTCCAATGTGCTAATTTTCTAGGTTTTTAGATGTGTGTGAATAAACTGTATTTTGATGTCACACAGATAATCAGTTAACTTTTGTCAGCTTTGGTTTCATGTAGGGCAGATATAATCTACCATGGAAATGCTGCACATGTTTAGCATTACCTCTTCATAAAAAGATGATATCAAGGCTTATTATTAGTAAATAATTGCTGTATGGAAGAGCCAGGAAATCCATGGCTGCAAGTATTTTGCAGATGGTAATAAAAACTTCATTGTTCTGATACAGCTAGATATAACTAGAATAATAAAGCAGCACTGATTCGTGATGAGCTGTTATGCAGTGTGTCTGCATAGATTAAATCTGCAAGGTTTTTAAAAATTGTGCTTTAGATAGTAAAATAAAAGGTATACTTTGGGCATCTGCAGTTTGGATGTGATGCAGCACTCAGCCTTCTCTCCTTGGTGGGGTGCTTTGGAGAGGCCCCAGAGAGGATACACACAGCAAGCAGGGAAAGCCTTGCTGTTCAGAATGGGGCCCTTTTTGGCCAACAGATTGCTAGAAATCAGTAACAGCTGCTTGTACCCCATCCTCCTTTGAGTCTATGTTTCTATGCCTAGCTCCCATGGGAAGGGTAGGGGATGGCTCTGCCTGGAGGGAACAGCCTCTGGAAGAGGCTCGTGGGGCAGTTTCCAAGGTCAGGGTTGCCCTAGCCCAAGGACAATAAGGGCTTACAAGCCCCTCATGTCAGGAAGTGATGGAAAATACATGCAGCAGGAAATAAATGTGAGCCAGCGTGTGTCCAGGTGGCCAAGAAGGACAATGGCACCTGGCATGTATCAGCAACAGTGTAGCTATTGGGACCAGAGAAGGGATTGTCCCCTGTACTCGGCGCTGGTGAGGCCACACCTCCAGTGCTGTGTCCAGTTCTGGTGCCCTCACTCCATGGACATTGCTGGAGCGGGTCCAGAGAAGGGCAACGGAGCTGGGGCAGGGTCTGGAGCACAAGTCTGGTGAGGAGCAGCTGAGGGAGCTGGGGGGGCTCAGCCTGGGAATAAGGGCACTCAAGGGAGACCTTCTGGGTCTCCACAACTCCCTGAGAGGAGGGTGCAGCCAGGTGGGAGTCAGGGACCAGGCAACCAGCAATAGGACAAGAGGACATGGTCTTAAGCTGGACCAGGGGACGTTTAGGTTGGCCATTAGTAAGAATTTCTTTCCAGAAAATGTGATCAGACACTGGAACGGGCTGCCCAGGGAGGTGGTGGAGTCACCATCCCTGGAGTGTTAAAAGGAAAAGCTGGATGTGACACTCAGTACTGTACAGAAAATCATGCTATGAAAAGCCAGTGTCTATAAAGGAGACAGAGGAGTCCCTGCAACTTTATTCGAATAAAGGGAGGGAGTCCACTGGGGCACACACCCACAGGGGTTTCTCTCTAGGGGTTTTGGAGGGTGCAGCCTCCTTTTATCCTAAACTCCCGGCTGCATGTTGCCCTCTTCCTTTCCCCATTGCCTGAGGTACTAAGAAGGTACAGCCTTCCTGAACCGCCTACCACATATCGCCCCTTGAACCTGACATTTTACCCCAAAGTTCAGGAACTCAGGCTTGTGTGGACCCGTTTCTCTGTTTCGGGAGTCAAAACTGTCTGGGTTCTGTAACAAACTTGCGGCTTGAAGTCGGTAGAGACATTAAGACCCATTTCAAAGACGTTAACACCCATACCCTCACCCATGGAATTGTTTGGAAAGACATGAGCACGCATCTTTCCTGTCAGTGCCACGGTCTATTTGACAAGTTGGTATTCGGTCACCGGCTGGACTCAATGATCGCAGAGATCTTTTCCAACCTAAGTGATTGTGTGATTCTGAGATAGAGGCCTGGTGAGGGGCGAGCAACC
>NW_008237902.1:1383063-1400458 GCF_000691975.1 Corvus brachyrhynchos | reverse complement strand
GAGGGGCTCGGTGTGCGGTACGGCGGGTTTGTGCCATCCCGGGAGCTCTCACCGAGCTGCAGGAGCGCGGTGCCTGGGAGCTGGTTTTCCCATGTAAAGAGCTTAAATGGCTTGTTAAAGTCGGGTAGGAAGGTTTCAAGAAGAGCTGTAGAAGTAACAATTATTATTTATTTCTCCCATAGGTGTGTAGATAAACGCTCAAAAGAGCTTTTCTAAAGAGCTGTGCAGCTTCAGATTTGTCACTGAGTAAAACGAGGGGTCTTGGGCGTTGTGCACAGGGAAGTGGCTTCCTTTTAAAAGTAATGCATCAGTAGAAGTCAAATATCTTAATTTCACCACCGAAATACTACTAAAGGTGGCCATGCGTTTGTATTTCTTTAGTAAAAATTAATGCAAGCATTACGATGTTCAGCTGAATGTGGTTATTTTTAGAACTTTGAGGATTTGTTAGAAACGTACGAAAAATGTGGTAAATCCCTTGAGTCAGAGGCTCAGTTTTGAGAAAAATGAGGACTGATTATAAAAAATAAATAATCCTCTTCAGAAGCAAAAATTCTACCCATTAAAAGTCTGATGTGCCCTAGATGAAGAAAAAGTTTAATCTCTGAGCTCATCATCCTGAAGGACTAGATCTTCTGAGATTTAAGCTTAAAATGTGGATTTTTACCTGTGTTTTGCACCATACTCAGTGGTTGAATTTGTGGTGGCAGCAGTTTTCCAGGGCTGCCTGCCTTGTGCTGCTCCTGTTCGCCAGACAGACTCTGAATTCCGAGTTCCTTAACGTGGTGAGGGGGTGGCCTCGGTGCTGTCACTGAACTGCGATTTCTTTAGACACTGTGGTTAATGGGACTGGTATTTCAGCCGTGTAAGGCAGGTCCGTAAACATTAATTTCCAAGTGTTAGAAATTTAAAGCTTAATTATCAAGATGCCTGCTTTATCCGAGAATATTTCCAAGCTTGGTTATTTGGAAGGTATTTTATTTCTCAGGAACTCAGTCTCTGCTGCATTTGTGTTTGGTTACTGCTGTTTCTCCTAGAAGCCTGATTTTATGGTGTTTTATTAATTCTTGTTGGGTCCTGGTGTTGAGAACTGGAAGGGAAATCTAGAAATCAGAGGAAGCAGTTACTTCTTTGTGGCTTGAATCTGTGATATGTTTGGTTATAGAAATAAAACCTTTTTTTGAACTGACATTGTAGCCTTGGAAGTAGTGAACAGCTGCTTGCTTAACGGAGTCACTGCTGACCACTTTTCAAATTCCCCACCAAGCCCCCATGCCATGGGAGAGGTTTTAATGTCTTAATTTTAGCAGAAACTCACAGCTCTGTTGTCTGGGTAAGTTGCAGAAACAGTTATTTAACTTGTTTTTTTCTGAATCCTGATGGTTTTAGTGGATTTGAGGCAGTTTGAGCAGGATAACGTGCAGCTGTCAAAATACTCGATCACCGGTAGAGCTGTATGGGGGGGTGCACCAATTTTTGATACTTTGCTTTATACAAATGAGGATATGAATAGATTTGATGAACCTCAGTAGTTATCAAAGTGTTTCATTTCAGTGACTGTGTGGCTGCTGTTTATCTTTGATAATCATTTGGGTAACTACCTTAGATAACAATTTACTGTTGTTTGCATAACAAGCTTGTATTTGATTGCATCTCTGATAACTATAATATTTTATTATATACATTTCTGCTTATATAAGCTAACATGATTTATGTTGCTTTGGATTGTTCTTGTGGTTTTGGACACTCAGATGTTTATTAGATGTAAACCTGATTATATTTTTATTGTTAACAGTCACTTGCAGTAACTTTTTTTTTTTTTAATGCATTATCTAAAATTCTGCTAGTTCTTGTCTGCAGTGTAAAAGTATGAACTTCCTTCTCTACAGAGGGGTTTGGGACCGGTCTGTTCAAGAGAAGCTCTCTTCCTCAGGGGTACTCTTGGTTATTTAGCTGTTACAGGTAACCAGTCCCATCTCTGTGAAATTCAGAAGCCTGCTGAGCACTGTAGGTAGTCTTTATTGACTACCTGTATTTGATACAATTTTTACTATAAAAGGATCCTGTCCTTTTCTTAATTTTTTGGGTATTAGTTTACTGTTAGTAATTACTTTTGCCTGTGGCCACATGAGAAGTGTTGGGAAGAATACTGAAATTCTGAGTTGAGAACAGGTGGAAGGGTACTCTTGCCCTAACCCCATGGTGAGGGTTATGTAAAAGCATTGTAAAGCTTATCACAACAAAGATTTCAGATTTTTGGTGTGTTTGTATAAAAGAAAACTTTGTGATATTCCTGGTGGTAAAGCTTTGAATGATTACATGTAAGGGTACACTCTGAAACACAAACTTACTTGTAATGTAGTATTAAAAGAAAATAGTGTAGGGGGAGGCAGGCGACTTTTAATCTGAACCCCTGGATGCAGTGCCTTGTGATCCACCTTCCCAGGTGGCACAGGCTGTCACCCGGGCTGTGGGAGCTTGTAAACAGGGAGGTGGCTGGGGCTGGGTGCTCTGTTGTTGTGGGGAGCAGCTCCTGCCGTGTGACTTCAGGCAGGCCTGGGCAGGTGCTGGCGAGGGCTGTGCACGTTTGTGGTAGGAAGCTGAGCCTCTGTGTTCATCATCTGTCACACGGCTCCCCAGGCCATTCGACAGCCTTGCCACAAAAGGGAAAAAGGCAAGAGAAAACATTTGGGTGGGTTTTTTTCTCTGTTTTTCATGACTCTTAGATTACATTAGTAGCTACAGTGTTGTTTACCAAGACTGCCTAGTAGTGGTAATGATAATGCAAATACTGAATAACTCACTGTTTACGTTGTACTGTTGACCAATAAATGTAGATGCAGTTGCAACATTTGTTTCCCATTACTTTTATACTTGATCTGACCTCACTTTTCTCTCAGTAACAGTATTTGCATTGTGGAATAAGCTACCTTGTGTTGAGATGATCCCCTTGAGCGCCTCCACTAAAGCAAGAAAATTTATAAATTGTTGTCAACATATTTCCCTATCATTTTTGCATTGGATGTAATATGAAGATTTTTTTTCTAAACTAACACAGGTCTTTATGGCATTTTATCTGGACAGGAGGGGAAAGCAGACAGATGCATGTGAGTGGCCCATGGCTGCAGCTGCCTCAGTTCATTCATTTATTGCCTATTGTAACTTGGAAGCATTCTTTAGGTAAGAAAGTTGCTTCAAAATATGTGGTTTATAAACTTAATACACTTCTCTCTGGAATCTTTAAATTGCATCTCAGTGGTTTGTGCTCTCAGTTATAATGTTATTTAAGTATGCTGTTTATATGTGGCATTATAAACCTTTCATTTGTTGGACACTGACAGTGCTTGAGAAAATGAATTCTATGTGCTGTACAGACTCTGCGCACTTCACAGGAGAGAGAACATGTGATACTTGTAGACTGTGCAATAGAAGGCCACCATAAATGACAGATTTCTTCAGGTGCCACCCACAAACAGTTACTAATGAATATCAGCTTTCTCTTTATAGACAAGCATGACTACTCAGCTCTAAATTTTCTGGTGTGTGAGCTGAGCAGCAGCATTACTTGCACAGATTGCAGTACTTGAGTTTGATTTTGTATAGAAGATGGGGGCTACTTCTCATGTATTCATAAATAATGTGTACTATACCTTTGTTAAACTTGGCATCTGTAAAGCTGATATTAACTTGGTAGTTTTTCAAAAGATGATGATATGACATGGCAGAATCTAAAGCCTTCTCCCATTTCTAAAGAAAAACAGAGAAGTTCAGCATTGGAAGGTTTCTAAAGATGTTATTACTGGTTGAACACAACACCTGGTAAACATCTGCTTTTAAACCTACTTTTAAAATCTGTCATGATTTAGTGAGGTGGGTGTTGCTGTGCTTGTAGCTTTCCATTAAAGCATCTTCAGATAATGTAAAATGGGTAACTGGATTTGGAGGTCTATTTTCTCATAGTGCACCAAGATACTCTGTCAAACTAAGCTACAGGGTAGTTTTTTCATTAGTATGTGGGGGTATATTTATACATTATTGGTATCTTTTTTCCAGATACAGTTTAATTAGCCAAAATTGTTTGTTTACTGTCAAGGTGCAGTAAGCATACTTTTGTGGAGTAAAAGTGAGTAAAGTTTAAAGCCAAGAGTCTTTAAATGTCAAATATTAGAGGTCCTGTGTTTAAGTGTAACTTTTCACTCATGTTTTGGTATAGGGTAAGCTGAAAAAAACCCCATTTCTTACCTAGGTTTGTAGTTTTCTTTGGGTAATACTCAAGAACTCAGAAGTGTATCTGTGTTGCATAAGAGTGCTCATCTAACTAAAATTGTAGATAATGTGAAAGCTAATTTTTTGCCCACAATTATACCTTCCCCTTAATGAAATGATATTTTTCAGATAATGTTTGGTAAAATTAATTTGCTTGTTACATTCTGTTGCTCTGCTTCCACATCTGCCCTGCAGAGCAGTGGGTAGTATTCATCTCAATCTTTGTTCTAGAATGTATGTTAGTCCTTCGTATAGGTTTCCCAGACACTGCAGAACAGTTTTTGTTTGGTTGGTGGCTTCACAGGTCGGTTCATCTTCTGGGACCCGTCCCTGCCTTCTGGTTAAGGAATCCATGCACACACGCAGGATGATTCAACAGTGGGATGGATGTTCAGATACCAGAAAGGTGCTGGTAACTTGACAGGAACCTCCACATTCTTTGGAGGTAGGAGTGTATGTATGTGTGTGTGTAAGCCTCTCATTTGAATACTACCTGGATTATATCACATGGGACTGTAATTTAGCTAACTTCAGTTGTGCTTTAAAATACATACTGTTTATAAAGTATTCAGAATGAAATAAGGATTCTTATTTTTGCAGTAAATGTTGGGCCTTCATGTTTGGTAAAAATGTTATGATGCATAACCAATGGAACCTTTTTCTGGCTTTGCATCCCACAGTGAATAATAGGAATTCATTTTGCTAGATTTAAAGGACTGGAGTATAGAGTACTAAACATAGAAATTCTGGAGATAGCAGTTTTTAAAGGCTGTAGCAACAAGAACAAGTTCTGGCCATGTTCTAGCAGGCAGAGCATAGATAACTGTATGCCAACAATACCTTGCATCTCTTCCTATATTTGGGGTGGATGTGCTGCATCTGGTCTGTAGCCTGACCTGTGGTTTAGGGGAATACCTTTTCTGGTTGTTCTCACATGCCGGAACTTCTTTGTGAGAGCCAAATCAGCAACCATGAAGTTCAAGTAAGTTTCAAGTAAGATAGGAAAAATTTCTGGTTTTATCAGAAACCTATCTTTAACCAAGATGTTGCAGATCTGCATGGGAATAGCAACAGCAGGGAGAAGCTTCTCAAACAACAGCATTTATTTAATTTTATTTTTTATTGTTCTGAGCTTTAGTTTTGGGAAACAGCCAAGTTTGTAATTCCTCTCAAGTAGGGAGGAGGAAGAACAGACAACAGGGATGTTTAACTCAAAAGGTATTTAGCCTTTGCTAAATTTAGCAAGGCTATGAGCAACTGTAGGAGAGAGTTTTGTAATGGTTAATTACTACATCCACATTTACTAGTTTGGAATGCCCATTTGTTGTGTGACTTAAAGCAGTCTAAAGTCATAAAACATGATTGTGTGGATGATAACTTGATGGTCTAGTAGCAAAATGTTTCTCCGTGCTGAGACTGCATTTTCATTACATTTGTAACACTATTAAATGGAAATCATGTGTCTATTCAGCGAAGAAGAACTATGATTTAACATAATTTAAAGTGTTTCTGGCTTATCCTTCTGCATACATTGCTGATTCCAATCATTAATGGAAATTTAAATAGACTGGGTGAATATTTGTAACAACTGCTAAAATAAGTTCCTTGGTAATCGAGGTAATTTGTCAGGAAGTCAAGCAGTAGTGAAACTGGTCATATGAAGAGCTCTTAATAAATTGGCTGCATTGTGCTTTCCAGCTTCTCAAAGAATGCACATGCCTTACTTTCATAAAAATGAAGTTTGTCAGACACCTAATGAGCCAAACAGATGAGGTCTTACAAGTTGGGGAAAATCCCAGGTAAACTTTTGATAGGGTAGTGTGTATTTTGGCAGCTGTTTTTGCAATACAGGGATTTGTGGTTTTTTTGTTTTTTTTTCTTTCTTTCCCCCTGCCCCCATAATGAAGATACTATGGAAAATTTTCAGTCCAGAAAAAGCAAGCTGTGTGGGTTGCCATGGAAGTTTGTTCAGTAAAAATAGATAATTTGCTCTGTTCGTTCTTGAAAAATACATGGTTGCTTTGAAAATACAAACTTCACACAGGTTGGGAAGAGAGAAGGTCTGGATGAACATCTGATTAGTGGGGCATTTGAGAAGGGGCCTCAACTGTACTAAAATAAATTGGCAAAAGCAGTTGTTGAAAATTGACTGAACAACAGAATTCAGTCTAGAACGGACTTGGTTAGATTGCACTGTTTCAGCCTGTGAAAACAGAGCTTTTTTTCTGCTGCTCTTCTCTGAGCTCTGGCTCATGTGGCAAATGTCCATTGCTGAAGTAGATCTCTGCAGTTTGCTGATTTCCAAGGTCACTGTCCTTTTCCAGCTGAAAAACAGCATGTGAACTTCACTTACTTTGCCCTGCTTTGATAACTGGCCTCTGAAGTTTTTTTATTGTTGTACAAACGTTCTTCCTCTGCTTGGCATGATTTGGAAAAAAAAAAAAGCGGGGGAGAGTGGGCAAAACTTTTCAGTCTGGCTCTTCTGAGCACATCTCTTCCAGATGTGTTTAAAAAGGGAGTTTATGAATTAAGTTCTGTAGTTGATAAACTTTTTTTAGAGATCATGAGTGGGTTCCATAGTTTGTCAATGGAGTTTAAATTTAAACTGAATCCACTTTCTCATTCTGAATTAAATTGCTGTTAAATACTTCTTGTTCCCTACAAAATGCTTTATGTACTGAGAAATACTAATGCATGGAACTACACTTGGTAAATTAACAAGTCCAAGTTATCCAGATTCAATCCAAGTTGTACCCAAGGTACTGAGGGAGAAGGTCCTTGCCAACAATCTGTGCACTGGGTATTGACATATGGATATGCTTCTTTTCAAAGTAACATTGCTATATTTAAATTTTGTTAACTTGCTATCTCTCACTGTGTTTCCACTGCCCTGTCTCCCTTCCTTCCCTAATATTCTGTATTTTTCTAGAGACCTATTGTACGTGAGACCTTTGAGGACCCTGTGCAGTTTGAATACGTCGGATTGTTACATTCTGAAACTCTCATGATGAAGAGAGCTGGGCAGAAGGTTGTGGCTGGAACTGAAGCTCCTGGAACATCACAGACAAGCAAAAAACAGAAAACTAGTTTACATGGCTCAGGGTTTGGGGAATCTGACCCGTGCACCTCGATGGACTGGGGCAGCCTTCCACACCACGTGATTCTGCGTGTTTTTCAGTTCCTGACTTTAGTGGATCGAGCCAGGGCATCTTCTGTTTGTCGAAGGTGGAATGAAGTTTTTCACATCCCAGATCTCTGGAGGAGATTTGAATTTGAACTTAGCCAGCCAGCCACTTCTTACTTAAAGTCTACACATCCAGATCTCATTCAGCAGATTATCAAGAGGCACGCTGACCATCTGCAGTACGTCAGCTTCAAGGTAAGCCATGGATGAGTGCTGGCTCGGTGTCACGTCACTGGGCACGAGGGATGCAGCTGCTCTGTGTCAGCTACCTTGAAGCTTGTACCTGGCAAGTCTGATGTTTAAAAATGCAACTACTGCAACAATTTATTTCCACATGTGCAGGCAGTTTCATCCAGTTTTCTACACTCTAACTTCTGCAGAGTAAAGAAAAAGTGAATGCCATGCAAAACCAGGAGAAAGGTGAGACAAAATAAGAGAAAGTTACTCTTCAGGCTTATGACTTGCCAATCAGTTCATTATTTAAGATACAAAGGCGTTGGCCATGCAGATAAAATGGATTAGTTTGCTGGAGCAAAGACTTTGTCAAGTCTATTTTGGGCTCTAAAAATTGGCATTTTTAAAAAAATGCATATGTATCGCTGTCTCTCATAGCACCAGTAATGTTACAGTATTGCAATAAGATGAAGTTATTTGAAGACAAGACTTAGATTTGAGGTATGTGTTCATACTAGAAATACCCAGCAGTCGCACTCAGGCAAATTTTCTAATAGTAACTTCCCTGAACTCTTTCTGGTCTTGAAATTTCCAGTCAGTGTTGCACTTGGTGCCACTGATAATTGCAGTCTGGAGCAGTACAGCTTAAGTAGACGTGGAACCTGCAGTCTCAGGTATCCATGGTGCTATTTTCTAAATAATACTGAAGAATGACTTCACTATTTTTATATTGCTTTTTGAGGTTGATAGTAGTACTGAGTCAGCAGAAGCAGCCTGTGACATCCTTTCTCAGTTGGTGAACTGTTCTATCAAGACCCTGGGTTTGATCTCTACAGCAAAGCCAAGCTTCATGAATGTCTCTAAGGTAAGGTTCTGCAAACTGTAACTAGCATATTTTAACTCACTCTTAAACCATTTTAGCTTTCTTAATGTTCTGTTTTTCAGTCGATGGTAATTTTTATGGAACAGTCTCTAGTTACTGTGTAGTAACAGAAGAGTTACCTTCTGGAAAATAAAGACCATTTCTTTTTTTCTGCAGAAAAATTCTAGATACTTCAGCCTCATCACTGTGTCCAGTTATCCTTGTAGTTGTCACTGTATTACAGCAAAATGATAAATCAGTGTAGATGAGTTAAATAATGAGTGTAAGGTTAATTTTGTCACATGTAACAGCATGTTTTTAAACAAAGATCCACTATGTTCATGTTCAAATAAGCCTTCCTTTGTTACACAAGAAAGGGGATGTGTGGGAAGTGCTTATTTTTGAACTTTCTGCATGTGTAGAACATGAGGTTAAAGCACTGAAGTTTTTGCCCATCTTTTCACAAGGTTTTTTTTCCCCTCTTTCAATTTCTCCAAA
This sequence comes from Corvus brachyrhynchos, assembly GCF_000691975.1. NCBI lineage: Eukaryota > Metazoa > Chordata > Aves > Passeriformes > Corvidae > Corvus > Corvus brachyrhynchos. The sequence goes on along the minus strand of NW_008237902.1, from coordinate 1,391,474 downwards.
TAGGCTCATTTTGCATCAGCACTGACAGTAGTTTTTGTAAACTCCAAGTCATTATCATCAATCAAGATAGATGACACACCACTTGATGATCCTTCCTTGAAGGTTCTTGTTGCTAACAACAGTGATACTCTAAAACTGCTAAAAATGAGCAGCTGTCCTCATGTTTCACCTGCTGGTGAGTAGTGAATATAAGTGAAAAATGGAGCTGTAAAGCACCATAATTGACTTAGTCTTGAGTTTGGACAGTTGGAAGGTGAAGGAGAATGTGGATGAGTTGGGTTGATGAAGGTGGGGGTGCTACTCACTTGACTGCATCTTCTGGAATCCTGGGAATTTTTTTTTCATTCTTTCCAGCTGCTTTGCTACGTCTGATGATAGGCCTTGAGGAGGAAAAGCCTCCAAAACTAGTGTAAGCCTTTCACACATGCTCAATGGACGTGATATTCATTGCTTTACCGTGTAAGGGTAACCAAATGGGTGCTCCTTAATGTGTGCAGATTTGTAAACTTAACTAACTAGTGTTCTGTGGGAACACCACAAAATCCCTGATCCATGAATCAGCTACTGCTTGGTGGGATAAAGGAGATTAAAACAGTTGGTCAGTAATTGTTTTGCAAGGTGCTGTGAGTGTGTACAAATTTCAAAGACCTTCAAAGTGTAAGACTCTGAATGTTTCCAAAGTGCCCTCTTGTGTCCAGATCTGGGACTGGTAGCTTCCTCAGTGGTTGATGAGGGACTCACTCCCTTCAAAATATAGCCTTGCTGAAAGTTCAGAGAGCTTCTCACTTGCCTTTCTCCTGAAACCTTAATGCTAGGGAAAGGGAGGCTGCGTCTGATCTGTTTCTGTATTCTTTTCTGGAGTCCACAAAAGGTGACTTAATCTGTGTACTTCATATCCCAGCACATTAGGAGGAGTTAACGTTATTTAGGTATAAATTCACAGAAGGTTCTAACTGTTAAACTGGGTGTCTGATGGTGATTTAAATAGTTTAGTTGAAAGCTGAAGGAATGAATATTAGGGAAGGGAATGGTGGTAACCTGAGCTGAATCTGACCTGATTCCAGTTGCTTCCTCAAAGTTGAGGAAATTCTGCATAGGGAGCAAAAAAGAGGAGAATATGCAGATCCAAGATGAATGTGGCTTGTGTCTTCTGCTGTTAAATGTTAATGGCCAAAACCCTGTAAAAGGTTGTGGATATCTAGAACTTAGGTATTTCATGGGGTTTGGATATAAGCGTGAAAACTCAAGCCAGTAGAATCAGTACTTGCTTGAACTTTACAGCAAACAACTGTGTTTATATTCACTTTCATTATACAGAGTAAATTTTTTTGTTCCTCAGGCATTCTTTGTGTGGCTGATCAGTGTCATGGACTTAAGGAGCTGGCTTTGAACTACTACATATTAAGTGATGAACTGCTGCTGGCTCTTTCAAGTGAAAAACATGTTGATCTCGAGCACCTTCGCATCGATGTCGTGAGTGAAAATCCCGGACAAGTTCAATTTCACACCATTAAAAAGCAAAGCTGGGATGCTCTTGTTAGACACTCCCCTAAAGTCAACATTGTGATGTATTTCTTCTTGTACGAAGATGAATTTGATGCTTTCTTCAGAGAGGAAACACCTGTTACACACCTGTACTTCGGTCGTGCAGTGAGCAAGGCAATGTTGGGTCGCATTGGCATGAACTGCCCCCGGCTGATCGAGCTGGTTGTGTGCGCCAATGGACTTCAACCTTTGGATGATGAACTCATCCAGATTGCTGAGCGCTGTAAGAACTTAACGGCCATGGGACTGGGGGAATGTGAAGTCACCTGCAGAGGTTTTATTGAATTTGTAAAGATGTGTGGGGGCAGGCTTACTCAGCTTTCCATAATGGAGGAGGTGCTGATTCCAGATAGTGATTACAGCTTAGATCGGCTTCATCTGGAAGTCTCCAAACACCTTGGAAGAATGTGGTTTCCTGATATGATGCCAACATGGTAAATTCCCTGTGTTTGTGGATAAAATGGTAGAATCGGGCTGTCGCTTTCTATGCAAATAAAAAATTTAAGAATTAAATGTGAAAAGTTTCTTCCAGATTTGAGTTTTTCTTCCTTGAAAAAACCTCTAGCAGACTAGCAGCAAAACACTCTACAATATTAATTGTATATTGAAATAGAAAATAGATATAATTGTACTTAGCAGTTCTGAAAGTTATGTCTGGTTTACAGGTGCTTCAAACTTCAGTGAATTTGGGCTTCTCTGAACTTCAGTTTAAAGGTTCCATTTACTTTAAAGTGGGCTTCTTTGGGGTTTTTTATGTCTTTGTTTAGTCTTTCTGATCTAGTCAGAAGAGGAATAGAGAAACAATTTTCCTTTAGGAAATCTCTCTGTGGAAAGCTGGATAGAACTTTGAGTACACTATTATTTGTCTTGATATTTTATATAGCTATTTTTTTTAATTATTCATGTTTTAAATTTAAAAGCTTGTATATTAAAATATGCTAGCCTGGGCTAGTCAGATACAATCTATCTTAAATTCATGGCAGTATAATAAAACGTTAATAAGCTTATGCTTACAAAAAACTTTACAGTTTTAAATTGCACTTTAATTTTGTCAGATTACAGAAACTACAGAATGCATTGTACAGTATGTTGTTTTTGTTTTATGCATTAAAAGGATGGGAAAGAGATTTTGTTAAACTTGCTGATTCTTAAAAGTTTGGTTCTAGATTGATTGCTTGAGTGAGTAATAAAGCACTTTGGAAACTGTCAGGACAATAAGGAATAGCTTTGGATTTAACCCAAATCCAAGTCTTCGTTATCAAAGACTGATGTCTAAATGCTGTTCCATGCTTTCATTACTAAGAAATAAGAAGGATTTCATACATGTGGCTAGTAAGAAGAGAAGGAAAGATCAAATGAATACAGTTGTCTTTGATCCATTTCTATTTGGAATCAAGGATTTAGAGCACTTACATTTGTTGCTTAGAGGCCAAAATGGACTGTAGTAATCTTATCTGTATCTTACAGAGCTTTGTGTAAGCACTGATTTCTAGAGAAAGGCTTGCTGGAGGTAATCCTGAAATATTTAATTCAGGACTGTTTAATACTTGTTGCTATTACCTGTTTTTTGAGAAAGATTGTATTATATTTATTTTCTTAAAAGGGGAAGGGCATGGTGAGTTGATGTAAATTAGAGTATGTATTTTTGTGTTGACATTTTGCACACTGTAAAGTCAAATGCATTGTATATAAATTTTACTGTAATGATTTTGGTGCCACGCTTGTTCTGTCTTTCTCTTGATAATGAGAAGTCTACAAGAATTTGCTGGTGGTGTTTGTCACTGTCGTGGTTTAACCCTGGCTGGCAGGTGAGCCCCTCACAGCCAGAGAGATGGGGGACAGAATCAGAGGGTAAAAGTGAAAAAAGTCATGGCTCGAGATAAAGAGCTTAATAGTAAAGCAAGAGCCACACATGCAGGCAACCCCAAAAAAGGGAATTCATTCACCACTTCCATCAGCCATCTCCAGGAAAGCAGGGCTCCATCACACATAAACATCCCCGTTGCTCCTTCCCCCAGCTTTATATGCTGAGCGTGATACCATACACTATGGAATGTCCTGTGGGTCAGCTGGGCTCAGCTGTCCTGTCCATATCACCTCCCAGATTGTGCACCCTCAGCCTCCTCCCTGCTGGGGCAGTACAAGAAGCAGAGCCGGCGGGGACTCTGTGTAGGCAATGCTCAGCTACAGAAAAACATCCCTGTGTCATCAGTGCTGCTTCCAGTACAAATCCACAGCTGGATTCTAGGTCCTATGAAGCAAATGAGCTATCCCAGCCAAAACCAGTGCATTCACGGCAGAGAAAATGTTTCTTCCCCACGTCCACAGAACACCAGCTAAAGGGTCAAACCACCCTTTGCTTGGACACACTCACGGATTTAAGGTAACGCTCACACCTGAGTCAGTAATGGTTTGTTGCCTGTTGCACAGTTAAGAAGCATCTGACTGTGGTTAGTAGAGCCTGTGATCTGAGCACTTCCATAATCCAGGGGATTATAATTTAAACACAAAACTGAAATATTTCCAAACAGTATTTGGTTTAAGATGTGTGGTTTGCTTTAAATGGAAATGTAATAAAGGGCTTTAATCTATGCACTGATACTTGGCTCATCCATCTGTTGCACTGTGTCCTGTTAGGATTCTCTCCTGCTAGAAGCCATGTGTGTAACAAACCTTGGGAGAGGCTGGAGAATGGCAAATTGTCATTTCATGTTTGTGCCTGAAACCTGAGGATTTCTGTCATGCAAACCGTAAAATGGAGTGTGGACAAAGCTTGTGGGTGTTTGGGAAGTCCTTGAGTCCTCTGTGTCTCTCCAGCTAATGGAACAGTGTTAGTGTATTTAGAAACACTGGTGACAGAGTTGAAGTTCAGGGGGAAACTCTTAAAAGGCTGCTTTGGATGTTGTCCCTTTCTCGGTCCGTGTCACTAAGGTAGTGTTTCTGTGAAGCCGTGAATCATGGAATTGCTATGGTTGGAAGAGACCTTTGAGGTCATCAAATCCAGCTGTTGAATGTCAGCTTGCTCCAGCTCCAATCTTCCAGTTAAATGGGCCTGCATTGATAAATGTTGGGATTTTTGATGCACTGATTTTTTGAAGCATTTGTTCTGCTCCCTGATCTGAACAAGTGAGGCCAGCTGGTGCTTGGAGAAGCTGACAGGAGTGCACCTTCTCTGCCACAGGAGGGAGTGAGCGCTTTGCTTTTTAGCTGATTTTTCAGACTTAGAAAAAGCTAGTCTTTGCTAATTTCCTGATTCTCTGGTAAATAGAAATTCCAATAAAAACGCAAATCTTTTTTTTGTTTGTTTTCCAAGTCCCTGTTGCCATCCAACAGACACTGCTTGTGTAAGGCACAAAGTATTGAATAGGTGATAGTATAAACTTGTGCATGGGAAGAAAAAACAACTTTTGGATGCTGAGATGGATTTATTTGGAATTTACTGCATTTCCATTTCAATCTCTTTGCCCTTTACCCCTTTCAAGATTGCTTGTAGGATCCGAATGATCGCAGTTCTCAATGTGAATATGAGATGTGATCCCAGGAAATACTCTTTGCATTGGCAACATTCTCCCAAGGACTTGTCCCTTGGAAATTGCACCGTTGTATCTTATGGGATGGATACAGAGTAGTTTTACACAGAATCCTGGTGAAAAAACAAGAGGAGGGAAAACATTAGATGACTGATGAAGCATTTATTCTTCTGTACTAAATCTATTTCAGAAATTTTAACAATTTCTGTCTTGTCCTTTCCACTGAGATAGCAATGGTGGAAATACCAAAAAGCAAAGACGCTGTGGTCATAAAAATTAGGTAGTGGTTGGAGTCATTAACTTGGTAGAAGAGAGAAGATGGAAGGCAGGGAGAAGGTGGCAATTCATGCTGTAGGAAAGGGAAAAGCCTGAAGACATTCTGCAGGACTCAGTTATCTGCACTGTAGCAGGAGCAAAAAGTTCTGCATGTAAGTGGATAGAAGAAAACATGGCTAGACTACTTGGCTAACTAAGTAGTATGCTAAGGTAATGCATCCTGTATGAGCTCAAGACAAAGAAATGTTAAATGAAAGAGAGCTATTTACCTGATCCCCTGATTTGGACTCCATCATCAATGGCATTTCCATTGTGGAAGAATTTAACAGGCCCAGAGAGCTGGCCAGAGAAGGGAGCGTACACAGTTGCCCCGTCAGCACAGATGACATCCACTGCCCGGTGCTTCCCTTTGCCATTGCGTCTGAAAACAAACACATCGTTACAGAAATCTCTGGTCAGGCCCAGTGTTGCAGAGAGAGGTCAGGCAGCACATGGTGAGATCTGGAAATGCGTTGTTAGGACAGAAATAGTGTCAGTAAACTGGCTGAAGGATCTGCAAAGGTGTAGGTGATGAAATGACACGTAGGGTGGATGACCTGTAAGAGTTGGAGAAAAACACCTTTCTTCCAGGTCTTTAAAAAAATCCATAGTCACAGAAAGTTTGGTTGTCTGAAGCACATCAAGTCCAACTTTCCCCTTGAGTCAGGAGTGTTCCCAACATTAGGTCAGGTCAGGCATGGCTTAGTCTAGAGAGGTGTTTTGAGCAATGTGGGCAGCCTAAAAGTTTCCTCATGTCCAATCTAAACCTTCAAAGCTGTAATTCTTACATGACCTAAACAGAATTCAACTCTAATGGAAGAAACCCCCTGTGTTCCAATTATTGTATTACCTTGGAGCTCCGTAGTATCCACAGCCATACCTATCGCAGCCTCTTATCTCGTTGGTAGGGTTCCCAGCACACACTGCAGCCCAGCCTCTCTCCTGTTGTGGCAATGGTGGAACAGCTTTGAAATAAAGGAACACAGCACATCAAAGTTAACTTCTAGATAGTTTTAGCACTTACATGTTTGCAACTACGATGTTTGATTTACAGTTAGGTAAGAACATACTGGAATTACATCCCATGCTTGTAGTTGGATTTCCCCCCCATAAAATTTGTCATCCTTTAGGAAATGTAAATGGAATGTAGAACTAAGATGTATGGTTATTTTCTAGATTAGGGTTATTTCGTAGAAGAACCATGCTTTAAATAAAAAAATTCAAAAATACTATCACAGGTCCTAGAGTGCAAATCTACTCTTGTTCTGAGTTGCTTTTTTTGTTGTTAAGGGTTTTTTTACCAGGCGTAAGCAGATGAGTAGGATCAGAGTGGTCACAGTTCTCAACGTGGATATGAGAAATAATGCCAGGATATACTTTTTGCATTGGCAGCATTTTCCCGAGTTGTTGCCCTCTGCGGATTTGGCCGTGGTACCGGATGGGGTGAATGCAGACAAGCTTCACACAGTAACCTGGGAGAGACGGGAGAGGAAGCGAGGTCAGGAAACATCAGCTGCATCTGCTCCTGGGGTGAGCAAGAAGCATTCCCTGCCAGTCTCTTACTGGAGACTGTTAGGATAAAGCAGAAATGTAGTCAAGGTACCAACAACGGTGAAATCAAAATTACTGTATTTGCCAGGGCAAAAAGAAAAAAAGGGAGCTGAAAATAGAGATGGGAAAACATCCTCTCAGCAAAACTGAGGACGTATTTCCGGTGCTTTATTTTTACTGTTTCCTATTTTTTGATTTGGGGTTGTTATTTTCCTGCTACATGTTTTTCAACTCCTTTCTTTCCTCCTGTCCAAGAAAAGCATAGGAAAGGACTACATCCTGCTGGTGCTGTCTTCCAATAATTCAGCATGCTAGAGAGGGTGCAAGATTAATCAACATGGTGCCTGAATTGAAGAACCACAGAAACCTTGCTCAAGTAAATGAAATGATTACTTGTGCACACCGCACAGCACACCTGCTGTTAATTACTTGCCTGATCCCCTGATCTGGACTCCATCATCGATGGCATTTCCATTATGGAAGAATCGGATGGGTCCCGAGAGCTGCCCGCTGAAAGGAGCGTACACCGTGGCTCCATCAGAACAGATGACGTCCACACCGCTGTGCTTTCCTTTGCCACCATGCCTGGAGGCAGAAATACATTACTAGAGACATCTCTCAGGGTTAATGCTATGTATCACTTGGTCACTTAATGCAGGATGATAGCTGAAGCTTGTCTAACAAAATTTTTTACCTTCAATGATATTGGGTAGAAGTAGCAGGTTTGAAGCATCGGGGTTTTTTGTTGCAAATTGTTCATATTACTCTGAAGTACTTTAGAGTGAGATGAAATTTCAAATTTAAGCTTATTTTTTATTTTCCCAAGTTCATGGGCTATTTCAAACTATTATAGAAAAGTACCATTTTTTTACCCCAAAAAACATCTGTGCCCATGTAAAATAGAATCTTATGTTTGGCATTTTGTCACTTAGAAATTTGGAAGTTGCATGATGAAGATGGACACTTACAGAGCCTGGGGAGAGGAGATGACAGGAAAATGCAGGAGTGATTCTACGTTAAAAAGCATTTTTTCAGAGAAATATAACCCGTTATTTTATGAGGTCCCTACTTAATGATGCTGACAGACTTTTAGTTTGTGTAAATGAATCTACTCGGCTTCCTATAAGCTGTTGCTGAGTGTTAGTTAAATTTCTGGAGTATAATCAACAAGGATAAAGGACAAAAATCCTTGAAATATTTCCATTTCCTTTACTCTGTCTGTAGTTCATGTAACAGTCCTGCTCCTTCACCTCTGCATCTGTTATCAGCAGTGGTATCACTGTGCTTCTGTAAGATTGCCAAGGAATATCCCAAAAATGAGTAAGAGGTCCTGCAGACAACAGTATTCTCTCATTCCGAGTGTCAGCCTGTTTAACTGTTCTCTTTCTGCTGCCTGAACATTCAATTTAGGAAAGCCAAGTGGCCGCCGGTGCCCAGGCTCCGCCGCGTTACCTGTCAGCACCGAAACTC
>NW_008237902.1:1372355-1382809 GCF_000691975.1 Corvus brachyrhynchos | reverse complement strand
CGGTGCCCAGGCTCCGCTGCGTTACCTGTCAGCACCGAAATTCCCGCAGCCATATCTGTCGCAGCCGCGGATCTGGTTGGTGGGATTCCCGCTGCAGATCTGTGCCCAGTGTTGGTGCTGTTGTTGGGGCGGGTGTACATCCAGCTGCCTGGTGAAAACTTCACATGGAAAAGAGGAAAAGCGGGAAAAATTCAAGCATGTTCTTAGTCCAGTGGAACAGAAAGTGTTCAGGTGCACAATAGGGTGTTTAAAGTGAAAAACATGAGCTCAAAGGAGTTTGCAATTTCAGAAACTGTAGGTAAAAGGACATTTTACAACCTGCTGTATAGACTTGATCCATTTTTTCCTGACTTTAAGGTATATGCACTAAAAAGAAAGCAAAGCTATAGATAAAGATTTTTAAAAATAGTTTGTGAAATAAACTATTTTTACTTTCTAATGGTGCTTTGTTGATGGTTGGTCTTGATCTTAGAGGTCTTTTCAAACCTTAATGATTTTATGATTCTTTCTGAAACCTCCAACTACTTCAGTATATGTCTCAATGCGCACCTAATTCTGTATTTTATAATAGTCATAACTGTCCACATTACCATCATTCTTCATAAAACTAGAGGGAAAACCCCCCAGCATTATTTATGTTCAACTGAATTTCAATAATTCATTATTGTCTGCCTAAGCCCAGTCAAACCCAGCTGCACCACAGCAATGTCAACTCACCAGTGGCCACCAAGCTGACCAGAGCAATCAGACTGAGAGCTGGCATTTTGGGGCCGTGTCACCTGTGTTCTTTGATCCAGTCAAAGACATCGAACCGCTGCCACCTGAGGTATTTATGTGCTTTTGAAAGGCCAAGTCTGTTGTCTTGGCCAATCAGTCTTGAGCAAAGTATTACAGCTCCAGGCAGGTGGTGTTGCCATACTGGGAACTCTGGATGTCTACAGGCTCTAACAGTTGTTAGAGCTGGTTGGGAAAGATGGGCAAACTGATTGGGCTCTTAGCACACAGTTACAGATGAAAATTAACAACCTCATATTTCAGGAAACTCTGGTTGAGCTGTGTCTTAACACCTTTTCTTCCTCATCCTGAAGTAAGGGCACATTTAGGACAAAAATGGTAGGAACTACAAATATGGTTCAGAGGACTGGCCTGAAGAGAAAAGGTGAGCGAAGCTCCAGAGTAGATGTCACCGTTGTCCTTTGCTGCTCATTCCTCCCTGGGTGTTTGTGCCCACCAGGGCTTTGTGACTGAGAACACAGGAAGTGTTTGGCATTCATGAATATTCACTTAGTCTAAGAAATACAGATGCTTTTGCGTTGAAACATCTCTTTTTTCTGGTTCACCTGAAATTGTCAATTATTTCACTTAAATCCGTGAAGCCTGTTCACTGAAACCCTTGTTTTTAACAGTACAATACTTATTAAAACATCTTCAAGTTATGAAACAACAGTTACAAACCCAAGTTGCATGGGCAAAACTGACCTGGAGGTCTCAATAATTCTAGGTTTTAAAGTGATGCCTTTAGTGCCTTCTTGGTTTCAGCTATTGTACTATAAAGCAGACTCCTTTGTGTCTCTTGTAATCCTTCAGTTTGATTTTTCTGCACTACTTACAGAAAAGCATTAGATTTTCTTTACAGACACATTTTGGATAATATGAAATTTAAATGAGTCATGGTGCTTTCACATAAATTATCTGATATTTCAAGTTACAGAAACCTCTGGAAGTCCTGCAGATTTTATTCAGAGAAGAAACAGATGTGTCTCTGCCCCACTTCTAGTTTGCAAAAGCATCTGTACATTGTGTTTTCTGAAAACCTCCATGGAACAAGCAGTTGGAGACAAAATTTTCACTTGTGTTTCCAAGGTTTTCTTTACAGCCAAAATTTAATCCCCAAACATTATTTTATCCCTCCCTGGGGTTATGACAAGTGGTTTGGCTGGTTTTATCCCTGCTGCTTTCTTCTCCATCCTGCCAGGAAGAACTGCTGGTTTCCACACTCATAACCAGCAAACAGATACTTATGTAAAAGTTATGTCCCTTCAGTCCAGTTTGGATGGGGCATTTGGTTGTAATTTGCTTAATATAATGGAGTCTTGGCTGATAAATGATACAATGTGCTGGTAAGGGTTCTCAGTGGGTATTCAGGGTTTCGGAATGCTGCTTATCCCTGAACTGAAAGATGGGGTGTGTGGGTTTGTGTGATCCTTGCCAGAAACAACCTTCATTGCTTCTTCTCCTTCATTTGACACAAACTCCCTGCAAACCCCCTCAGCTCTCCTTAACAGCAGGAGTCAGCAGGGGAGGTGGTATGGGTGGCATTTTCAATGAAGATTTCATAGCAGAGAGGTAGTGAAGTGTTTCTGAGCCTGGCTAGCTCCATACTGGCTGCTGGAAGCTTTTTTCCTACTACAATCAGAACCATTTTAAAATGAAGATTTTTTTCAGGGCATGCCTGGCCATTCCCAGTTGAGGGGTGTCCAGTGGGATTTCTGCAGTAATGATCTCTCTCAACCAGATTTTATTTCTGATTTATTTCAGTTTGCAGTGGGAGTGTTTTAAATACCTCATTAGATAACTTTAGCCTGGGGCAGAGCTGCCTTGAAAAGCTACTGATTTTTATAGACTCTTGTGAACTCACATGCTCCAAATTTTACCAAGGAAAGAATTGCAGCACTTCAATCCACTCCACAAAGTCTTGTGAAGGAAAGCTTAGTGTAAAGCCGGCCAAGCTGGTAGGCACAAGAAGGGAAGGTGTTATGGGTGCACAGACACTGAAGAAGCTTTTCCTTGAGTCTTGCTTTGCAGTCTGGTGCTTTGTAAAATGGCTCTAAACAACCTGTTCTTTGCAATTTTTTTCCCATCTCTCCTGTGTGCGGGGCTGACTCCAAATTGCTCATAACTGTGTACATTTATTTTTATTTCTTCTCTATAAGAGGTCCTAACAGCATTGTATCTTGCTCTGGTCTATCAAAAACACATCAAAATGCCATTGTTACTGCAATATATCTAATACACTTTTGGTAAAGTACTCTTAATAAAACAGCTTTCAAGTGTAGGATGATGCATCTGGGATGTCTCAGTGCATTCCCCATCTTTCCTGGGTGAGCTAGCAGGTGCAGATCTCTCACCTCAGGCATGAGGAAGCTCAGAACCAAAGTTGGAGGGATTTCTGTGTTGGGCACCCAAGATGTTAATTTAACAGTTGGTAGGTGCAGTTGTGAAAGACATGAATTGGCCACTTAGCACCCAGTAACAGAAGGATATGGAACAACCCCCGGGCATTGCACAGTCCCGGGAGCTGCAGTTGCACCATTTCCTTCTCTGTGGTGGGGAGCAGCCATGGAGATGGAGAGGAGCCAGGTGGGTTAAATTGAGAAATACCGATTCCTTACTCTTGCACAGGGTGTGAGGTCCCCATTTTCTCCCTTTTAAGGTCAGTAGTAACTTACTTGGCTGTGTAAGAAAACCCTTCAAAGTCTTCTGATGGACTGAGCAATAGCTCAGCGGGCAAATGGGAGTGTTTGGGCTGGTATCACTGAATCACAGAATAATAAACTGGTTTGGGTTGGAAGGCAGCTCAAAAACCATCTCGTTCCAACTCCCCTGCCATGGGCAGGGACACCTTCCCAGGTTGCTCCAAGCCCCATCCAACCTGGCCTTGAACACTTCCAGGGACAGGGCAGCCCCAGCTTCTCTGGGCAACCTGTGCTGCCAGGGCCTTGCCACCCTCACAGGGAGAAATTTCTTCCTAAAATCCCATCTACCTCTGCCCTCTGTCAGTTTGAAGCCATACCTCCCTGTCCTGTCACTCCAGGCTCTTGTCCAAAGCCTCTCTCCAGTTCTTTTGTAGCCCCTTTAGGCACTGGAAGGGGCTCTCAGGTCTCCCTGGAGCCTTCTCTTCTCCAGGTGAACTCCATAGGCTCTCCCAGCCTGGCTCCAGAGCAGAGGGGCTCCAGCCCTCAGAGCATCTCCATGGCCTCCTCTGGACTTGCTCCAACAGGTCCATGTCCTTCTGATGTTGAGAGTCCCAACAGGCAGAGAAGGAGTTAAGCCTGATGCTGTCCTGGAGAAATCCCTCCTTTGCTATTCAGCTTTTCCAAGATACCCTGATTCTGCTGTGTAAATGATGTCATATTTCAGGAGTGTAAACTGCCAGTTACCAGGGCTTTTGGATGGTACCTGCCGTGCATGTGTCCATAAACCTTGCAAAGGTTAGACTAGTCCCCCTTAACTTATTAATAACTTTAACATTATGTCTTAATAAATAAAGTTGCATAGTAGAAGAATGGAATAAGACTTTTGGAGAAAAAAACCCAGAAAGCTGATATATGCCTGAGCAATGGTAGTGGGGCCTTTGAGCAGAAGCAATCAGCGAAGCCAGGGCCAAACCCTGAGCCAGAGCAAATTCACCCCAACACCAAACCCTGTGGTTTCCTGTCAGCCATGCTGCCTCCCACTTCTGCTTGCCCACAAGTGAGGGCTGATTTCTCCATTGTTTCCTTTACACGGTTGGATTCAACCAACGTCCAAAAATTGATAAAGCCCTTCCTCTTTGCCACCTCTGCAGGGATTTTCCCCAGTGAACTGGATAAATGAGTGCTGCGCATTTTATTTCTCGGTCGTTTTACAATACCACAACTGTAGGCTTGCTGGGTTTGTTGGCAGGTGATGGAAAAGGTAAATCCTCTTCTCATATCTAGCTATCTATCTATCTATCTATCTATATCTGTATCTGTATCTGTATCTATATCTGTATCTATATCTATATCTATACCTATATCTATATCTTTATATCTATATCTTTATCTATATCTATATCTATATATCTATATATCTGTATCTGTATCTGTATCTTTATATCTATATCTATATCTATATCTATATCTGTCTCTTTATCTCTATATCACTATATCTCTATATCTAATCTCTATATATCTATATATCTATATATCTATATATCTATATCATCTTGTCTTTGGCTTGGTCCTTCTTGGCTAGCCCAGAGTGTTCCATGTGGGAGCAAGTCAGTGCTGAGCACTCATCTCCCAGCTGAGCTGTGTACAAAAGGCTGTTAAATATCCCTAAAAGCTGTTTCTCTGAAAAATAAATCATATTCTATGTGCTAATCATTTTAAAATGAAATGTATGTCAGGAATGACTGTAGGAGAATTTACTCGTGCCACTTGCAGCACAGGCTTTTGTAGTGAAAATTCAGTGGGCACAACGTAAAACAAATTGCTCTGGCTAGTAATTCCAGCTTCTGATCATTGAGATAAGAGGAATCTTGCCCCAGCGATTGACTAATCCCTGTGTAGGTGGCTGAGGTTGTAGTTCTGGTGGGATATCAGCAGGTTGCGCTCGTTGACCAGCAAAAGGCAGGGCTGGGCCTGTCGTGTTGAGGAGGTATCAGGCTGTGGGAGATGTGACTACCCTGCCCTCCTTTGCTAAGTATGAACTGAAGACGAAGCTGAAGTTGTGCTACTGCACAATTCTGATTGAAGGCTCCATCTCAAATTTATTTTGCCCTTATTAACAAGCATACCTAAGCCTGAGGTAGGCTGGTTTCAGTAGGGAGGATTAAAGAACACAAAATACCTTTTTGCTAGCTATGTTCTATCTCCTGGGGAGGATAAAGCTTTGGCTGAATCCTCAAAAAATCCTTTAAGGCTTGAGGAAATAGAAGGGCATACTATAGATTTGGGATAGAAGGAAATAAATCTCTGCAGAACTGGTGCAGAAAAAAAGCAACTCTGCATGGCTGAGTTTGCTAGCTCTCTACTCAAAAGCCTAATTGTCCCTGATTCTTCCCCCAGCAGCCCTTTTCCTCACCTTAAATATTTCTAGAACTGTGTATTTTACCAGCTCTTTATTTCCCTCCCAGAGTCAGCTACACATTGTATTTTCCCTTCCTCTAGACCCAGTTAATTTTTAATAGACTGAGTAGATAAAACTGGATTTACTTATACTGTTTGCCCCAACTGTAACCTGAAATAGAAAGTGATATTTACTGTTCTCCTCTGCTACCAGGTGATGGCCCCAGCTAAAACTGGAAGGTTTTATGTAGGAGCATCCCTGTGCTGCCAGAAAAAGTCTGATTAAATAACGGATCCCTGAAAATGTTTGCGAAACCAATCTGTGGGACACTCTGGAAAAGTGTTGAGCTGTGGTCATTAGTGTACAGGTGAAAATGTTACCTGAGGAGGAGCAAAGCTGGGATGTTGCTGGAAGCTCAGAGCCCTGCTCAGTCACAAAAGTCAGCTCAGTTCTCATTAGGGTTTGCATGGAGAGGTGGGGACTTGAGTGGGAGCTTCTCTTTTCAATATAAGTTGATAACTGTGTTAGAACCTGCAATTTTAGACTTCATAAGTGGAAGTCTTTCTTTCCTGAGGGCAACCAACTCCATGATAAAAATTAAAAAAACTTTGTCAACCTGGAGAACACTGGAGACTTTAGCTGAAATATAAGCAAAAGAAGGAAAAGAAGGAAAAGTTTTGGAGTTTTTTTCTCAACAAATTTTCACAACTCAGTTGTACTGACTTGCCTTCAATGTCTGGTCACTATCTGCCTCTGCAGGTGGGGCTGAATATGTGGACATGCTGATTTTTCACTCGTAGCAAAACTAAAATGGTTCCTGGGGAGGGTAAGACAGCAGGTTAAGCGCCTCTCACAGGTGCAGCAAATACCCTTCTGTAGTCGGAAGAAACAAACATGCTGCCAGGAAATACACAGCCCCCCCAGAAGCAGCTTCCCTGCTTCTCCAGGGCAGGAGTTGTGCTAGGAAAGATGTGAGCCTGCAGCATTTGCAGAGCACTTTAGCCCTTGACACTCCCAGTAGCATGCTGGCAGCCTTGCCCTCAGCAGCCCTGTCCTGTTCACAAGAGCTTGTTGTCCCGGGAAAGACTTCAGCTGATTTACTAATGGAAAGAAATACCTCACTTGGACAAAAAGAAACTTGGGTGTGCCAGGAGTCTGGGGAAAAGAAATGAGTTACTTCATCAATGTTGTTTTATGGTTTTGGTGATGGCCCTTGGGGAAGATTTGAGTTTCAGCTTTTTACAGGTTTTTTCTCCCCAGCTGCCTTAAAAAAGCAGAACCCAGCCCATACTCTGTGACAGAACCAAAGAAATTCAAAGCAATTTGTAGTGAAGCAGTCCTTTAATAATGCAATTTTCCATGTTTAAGCACAAGTGAAATTTCTGGCTTATTAAAGAAATCGTCATTTTTGGCTGCAAGAAAGTAGTGAAGCCCAAGAGGAGTGAGCATCAGGGCTCAGGCTGCTGAGCTTTGAGGATCCATCTCCTCCCACCATCCTCCATCTCCACTGCATCAGCCCCCATCCAAGAGAACAGTGATGAGCAGGATATGGTAACAGCTTTAAAGAACGTGTTGTGCATTACTCTGACTCTGGTCTTGCTTGGATAACCACCAGTATTTTGTTCATGGATACTTCTGAGGTGGAACAACTGCTTGAGGCTCAGTGGTTTCCACTCTACTGGAGTGACTACCTATGCCCAAGCAATGCCCCACAAGTGGAGGGCTGGAGCTTTGACCCTGATGTGCAGCCTTCTGCTAACAGGTTGGGACGGGATCTCTTAAGGCACAGTTCTGGGTATGAACATGGAATACAACTCCTCAGTCACCCTTTGCATGGGCACCAGGACATCGATTTTCACTCCCTTCTTATGGGGCCACTGTACTTGATGGGTTTGATGTAAAAATCTTCACGCAGAATCCTGTTAATGTGGGAGAGAGAGAGGGAGAAACTTGGTCCTATGAAATGGTTTCAAAGCCTGGCAAAGCTGTAACATTCAGTAGAAAAATACAAATGACAATAAAATTATAAGAGATTTGGCAGCAATGCTTTAAGAAGAAGCAAAGAGTTGACATTTGTGTGTGTGCAGAGCTAAGCAGGCACCATCCCCTTTGGGCTCTGGGAAGAGGAAGGGAAAATTTTATGCTGGCACTGGAGGTCTGACCTAAAAGGGTGCAGAAAATCTCTAATGCTTTCCCTAAGTAAAAGAGCCGAGGTCCCAGGTAGTCTTCCTTTATTTTATGAATTGTGTATTCTTTGTGAAGTCGAAGGTGAATGCATTAAAGACAGAAACATCTCTGGACACCCTCTGTACTGATCTTCAAGTAAAAGGCTTTTAAGAAATCAGGCATGCTGTTAGTAATCAATATGCCTCAGCTGATTCTTGCTTATTCAATCAACGTTATTTTTTCATGAAGATTTTTCCACAAGCCTTGACCAGCTGATGCTGGGCTGGAGTTGTTTTCAGAGCCTGGTGGAAAACAGATGAGATGTTTCAGCTCCAGAGAACCCCCTGCAAGACAAGGGGGGGCAACATTCTGGTCCTGTTACATGAGGGGTTTTAAGCCCCTGCTGTCTTCCCACACCCTGCTCTCCCATTTGGATCCCTGTGTGATTTTTTTCTCAAGAAGAAACACTCTTGGTGCACTGTTTTCCTGCTTGTCAGATGTCACACGTAGAGAGGGGAAAATCTATTTGACAGTAAAATTTTGAAACAATATGTTTAGACAGACTATATAGGTAAAAAAATCACAATAGCTACTTCAGTGCAATGCTTCTCATGCCCAGAGCTCAGCTAAAGCAAGCCAGATAACATTGCATCATCCTAAATTAATTTTGTTAATTACCAATTTTGTTTGAGAGATCAAAGAGTAGAAAAAAATGAGTGAAGTAATATTGTACATTTCCTCAGAAGCTCAAAAAATGAGGGTTTTTTTCCTAAGTCTCTTAATAAATATCCCAAGGGCCAAATACTCTCTGTTTCTTGTTGCACACTCAGTTTAGAGCAGTGGAGGTGAATGCACCATGGTGAGATGCCACAGGGAAACCCACCAGCTTCAAGGGCATCCTTCAAACACAACAGCAAGATCACCAGCCCATGACAGCTCTGATACTCCTGACCCACAGGAGAGCAGCCACCACAGCTGACTTCTGCTCCTGTCCCCAGAGAGGGGGGCCACCAACATACTGGACTGCAGAAAATGTGCTCCAGCTCTTGTGCCACTGATGCCAAGATGATTTTTTTAATATATACCCTTTTATATAGCTTTTATGTATCCTCAGTGCTTTTAGAATGCATACTTGTAATTCCTTAAGCTCAATAATTTAGCATAGTCCTAATATTCTGTTAAACCAGGAGACCAAACATCCTGAAAGCCTCACAGTTGGGGCCAGAAAGTCCTATGCTATCCTGAGAAACCAAGGTCCTCTCTGGAACACAACCTGTAAACTAAGATAGGCCCATCCAGGGGGGAGTTCCTCGGGATGGGGGGATATCACGCTATTCATTTAAGCTTCTCATTGGGGAATCTTTGATAGATCTGCTCATTTGCAAGGTCTGTAAATTGTATACACGATCTATTGTGCATGTGCATTTCTGGGGGTGCATTTTCGGGGTGCATTTCGGTGCATTCCACCTGGATGAAGTCATGCACCTAAGGATCCTTAAATAAATACTGAGGTAAAAACCCCTTTTCCCTTAAACTGTGTTTGGTTCTTAATTTTAAGACCAGGGAAAGACAATGCCACACTGGGAAATATAGGTTAAGAGCTCACTGGAAATTTGCATTTCCAGGCTGCAGATGGGTTTCTCTGGGGTCTTTTAATAAACTTCTGCCTGGCTGCCACTAGTGCAGGAGAGGGGAAGATGGTGAAGATCTGCAAGGCATGGCTTCTGGCACCCCTGCTGGACAATTGTTGATTTCGCTTTGATTTTGCTAACTGAGATGAGAGGTTTTTACACAGAGTGAATTAAACATGGAAAAGACCAAATTACTTGCTGACATTTTGCATTATACCCTGAGATTCAGATCAGGGAGGTAAAGAGTAATTCATGAAGGTTTTGTGTGCACTGTGCAAGATCAGTGGATGCTTTGCTTACCTTCTCTGCGCCCACCCACCATGCTGCGTTTCATGGGGGTTACAGCCTTGTTCTGAGTCTGAGCAACATCCCAAGGCTTGGAGCAATGCAGATTACCAACCAGTTTCTTCACCTTTTGCTTGTTCCTAACTGAATCCAAAGGTGGTTTTTTTAAAATTTGCAGGAAAACTGTTGGCAGACAGGTGGCAGTGATTGGCAATTACTTAATTTGCATTGATGGCAGGAGTGTGGAAGAGGTAAAGCAGGACAAGGTAAGCAAAGCAAGGGCTGTGTGGTGCAGGCAGTGAAGGGTCTTACTGGGAAGGAGATGGGGGAATTGTGTGGGAGGTGAGGCAGGATGGATTTTTCCTCATCTCACACAGTGCTGGGAGACACTGAGAAAAGGGGAAGATGTGTGTGAGGCACAGGCAATTCTCTTTACTGTGGCTGCAGAGCCTACATAGTGTGTATGTCTGAAGGGGAAGAAAATCACAAAAAAATCCCCAAACACTGCAGCTCTGTAGGCTTTGCAGGATACTCTCTGGTTCAGGAATGGCCGCTGCT
>NW_008237902.1:1361823-1372345 GCF_000691975.1 Corvus brachyrhynchos | reverse complement strand
TGGGGTCATACCAGGGACGGCAGGTGCCTTGCTTGCAAAGGGGTGAATAGCAAAATGGTGAACTGCTCATGTGCAAGTAAGCACCACAGAGCAATCAAATTAAATGTAATTCAAGCAAGATTAAATTTGAAAGACAATGGCATTAAAATTGAGCTCTAAAACTCATAAAACTCTCTAAAAGTAATTTCCAAAATCGTAACCATGCTGAGATCTAATAAAGTTTTCACTAAAGAGGAAGTGCTCGACTCAGTCTGTCACTTAGCAATAGAGAGTTGTTTTCCCCTGTTATGGAAGGGATGCAAATAGCTATAATAGTTTCCTTTCTGTTTTACCAAGTACCAAGGCATGACTAAAGTGGTCAGCAATGCTCTAAGGGCTGTGAATCCCCAACTTATGCTAAAAATGCTCGTTTGGTGAGACAGGTGTCTAAAAACTGTTTGGCCTTTGATCCAACAGACAAGATCCTTCTTGTTTTCTTCTATTCACCAGTCAATACAACCTGATAGACCTCAATGTGCTTTATGAGAGCCCCAAACAGAGTGAAAGCCATGGGTGTGGGTAGATTGCAGTGAGGGAGAGAGGGTGATTTGGTTTCCTGAATGTCAGGTTTTGGAAATATCCAGGTTTTGCAAGATTCTAGTTTAATTTTTGACAGGAAATAAGGCCTGGGGCACAGCACTGCAGATGCCTATTAGCACTGTCTTATTTTTCCTCCATTTTTTTTCTCGATGGTGACAAATGCCACATGAACCATGTATGATGACAAGCTGTAAGCCCATGTGCCAGCACACTTTCACTCTGAGTTGTGTTGCTTCTATTTCCTAGAGGCTGCAGAGTGCATAAAAGAGGGCCTGAATTATTAAAAAAAACCAACCAACTGCCTGTGGGGATAATAACTTATTGTTTCTGTTAATTCTGCTTATAAAAATAGTAATTTGGATGAACTAGAGGGGCATTCTAGAGGGCACTGTGGTGTCCAAAGGCAGCTTTTGCCTCCCCTTCTCTGATAACATCTTGGACCTTCAAAAAATAGGACATAGTTTAACATCAAAAGTCTTTTTAACGTAATTTTTCAAAAGAAATATTGTTGTTTGCATGTAATGGATTCCTGAAATGCAGCATCCAACTTGTGTAACGGGCTCTGAGGGAAAGGATGGTAATGAAATCCAATTTAACTAATGAGTGTAACTTAGACTTTACTGCAGACTTTTCACAGGAAATAGTTTAGAAACATTCTGCCTATGGAAAAGAAGGGGTTTGTGGTTCTTCAAAAAGCCTTGTTTCAATCTGCAGAAACACATAGTGGTTTTTTATTAGTTAATGTGAGCAACGGAATTGCTGTGTGCAATCCTGACATTGCACTTGTCCCTGCAGTGCTGCCCTGGCCGAGGGAGAGCTGCCTCTGGCTGTCCCACCAGATGCCCAGGCAAGGGGCCATTTGCAACTCTCTGCACCACACTGATAATTTAGTCCCTCATCAGTTTAAAATCCTGCAGTTTTCTGTGCAGAACTGGCTGTTGGTTCTTGCAGAAAGTAATTTCTTTGGGGTCCTGGGTCCCCATCAGTGTGGCACGGATGGGCTGCACAGTCCCATGTCCTGCTGTGCTGCCTCAGCCCCAAGATGTCCCTCGTGTCCCAGCAGGTTAATTGCTCATTCTCTGTGTTCCCCACAGTGGTCTCTGCTCTTGTCCTGCTTCTGTGTTTGGGAGTATTTTGAATGCTTTTTTCTCCCGAAGTACTTGTTGAGCAAGAGCTCATCTTGGCACATCAAGACTCATCCAGGACAAGCCTGTGGAAACCTGCTCCCAGCCAGGTCTTGGCTTTGGGCACTGGAGAGCCAGGGATGGGCAGCACTTGTGCTCCAGAGCAGGAAGGTGTTGGTGACATGAACTGGGCAGCAGGGGACAGTGAAAGTGGCAGAAGGCAGTTCCACTGAGCAGCCTGTCCCAGCCTCCCTGGATCCTCATGTCTGTATATAGGTAGAGATAAAATGTCTCTGTTGTGTGTATATGTATATATATTTGACACCTCTACTGCTCCTTCCCCGGTTAAGGGGAGCTCAGCCCCAGTGATGGGGTTATGGGGATGCTTGTCAGCATCTGCCCACTGGGATGTGCAGCCACTGGCTGCTCAGAGGCCATGTGGTCCTTTTTACTTTCCCCTTCTGCTTTGTATGTGCTGAGGAAGGGCTGTGTAGTGCAGAATAAGTCCTTTGCCTCCTCTGCTCTTTATCTGACTTGAAGTGATGACCTGGTGCCTGCTAATAGCGGAGGTTTGTTGGGAAAATGGAAAAGTTGCTTTTTTCCCCCTTCATTTCAACATCTGTTTATCCCTGCACCTCCTGCCATCTAAGGTTGTGCTCTAGCACCTTTGCTTTAATTTGGAAGAAGGAAGAGATATTTGTCTCACCTCGAGTAGTTCAAATCAAAATCCTTAAACAGGTTTTGTGTTGTCCAGGATCCCAAATCTCCCCTGTCCAGGTGCCTCAGCTTCTGGGATCAGTCCACAAACAACTTCTCAGTGCTTTGGCATTAGCAGGGTGGAGAACTGCAATATACTGGATATCTAGTTATGAAAACACATAAAGAAGACTATAAAAATAAGTCATACAGCTATTGTGGTGACTGCTACTCTTTTGTGTTCAGCAGATTTTTTTTTACCCTTTAAGAGGAGCTGTTGATGGATTTAGAAAAGCTGCAGACAGAAATGTGGTGCTGCAGACAGGCTGGTTTTGCTGATAGGCAAAGGCAGATATCACCTCTCCCCTCACCTTTGGGCTGGCAGAGCCCTGTCCTCACTAAAATACAGACTGTGTGGGAATGGCCTCTTGGCAGGTCTCTGGATGGAAACCATATAATTATAAACCACTGTCTAGCCTAAGGTACTGCTAAATGTTTAAGCTATCACATTTCCATGGCTCATTCAGGGGTATTTTTAGTGCTGGTGGAGAAAGTTGCTGACTCCAGGTCAAGTAATCTCTCCCAAGGTCTATGGTCCCGATTCAGGGAAGATCAACCATTTGTTTAAATGTTTGTTATAGTGAAGCCCCTCTCCCTGCCTCTGCCCAAGCTTTCCCATGGGAGAGGACTCGGCCTGGACTGCAAGCATGAAGAAAAAAGACCAGCTTGCATTGGCATTCAGAGTAGAAAAGTCTGATACTGCTAGAACATAGATATCTGTCTAAATGTAATTTCTCTTTCCTACTTCCATTGCTCATGCCTGATTTTCCCAGAGTGGAGGCAAGCAGCAAGGAGCTGCCTCCATACACAGTGCCTCGCCTGAGGCTGTTTGGGGCTCATGAACCCAGCTGTGCAGCACAGCTGGCTCAAGAGCTTGGATTTGTTTGTTTTACACAGAAGTCTCTTGGTAAGATAATGAAGGGAAGGCATCGTTAAGCTGTCACTCACACAGCAAAGACAAGAGCCAGAAGCTGGAATTTTGCTTGGCATTTGTTGTCCCATTTGTGTGTCCAGTGATTCACTGCTCCATGGCCATGGCTGATGGTCCCCACCATGCCCCTCTGGTCCCTCGTGGGCAGGGGTATGTGAAAGCCACACTGAGTGAGGGGACTCAGGGTTGAACCCACAGGAGGGAGAGAGCAGCAGGGACACCACAGTGGCCAGCACCAGGGAGAATGGCTCTGCTGGCCTTTCCATGCCTGTCATGGAGGAGCAAACTTGCAGGGGAAAACTGAGGAGGGTTTCTGGGTGGTGGAGAAGAGCTCTTCTGCATGAGGAGGAGAGTTGGATGGTGGAAAGAGGCTTTCCTGAAGACAGCCAAGCAGGGGACTGGCTGGAGTTTGCCTTTGGCAGTGGAGGTGAGGGGGGCTGGCAGATTGGAGGTGGGTGTTGATGGTTTGACAGCACATGGGAGATGACCAGTGTTGGGATGAGCTGTGAGGAGCCTTGAGATGAAGATGAATCGACATGTTTGACATTACAGGGGGGAGCCATGGAGAGAGAGGAGTGATGTGGTTATACTGACAAACCAGAAAATGAGCCCAGGCTCCTCTGAGTGAGGAGACATTCTACAGTGGGGGCAGAGTGCATTATTGAAGTCACCCAAATTCTAGTTTAATTAAAAATTAATTCTAGAAAAGAACACCCAATTTAATTTTAACCTGCCAATGAGTATCCAGCAGCAAGTCTTTCTTGTGGGCAACAATCCCTCAGAGTTGAGGACATGAGCAGGGGTATCCCTTGATACATTTGAGGGGTCACAGCTTAAATGCCACTTCCAGTGGTATCAGCACCCTGCTGCTGAGCATGTACTCCAGGTTTGATAACTACATTTTACCATTAAGACAGGGTTTGTAAGTAACTCCTTCTTGTGCCATTAAATTCACTGATCATTCCCTGTGGTTTTATTACCTTTGTGCTGATAACTTTCCTGTATGAGTTCTCTCTGAAAACAGTCTTTCCTGCTAAGAGTTTCCTTCCACTGGTGGGTGAGAATTAATTAAAACATCCCTAGGATTTGGTGCTTTGATGCAATGAGGGCTAGGGCAGGTTTTTTTTTTCCCTTTTAAGAAATAATCAATTGTCTGCAGGTAGTCTGCATGCTCCTTTATCTCCCATAAGAAATTACTACTTGTTTGCAAGGTCCTTCTTGGATACACAACTTTGGATTAGTTGATCATATTGTGAAATGGGGAAGACCTGTGGCTCTAGAAAACCTCATGGACTAATGGTTTATTAGGGAAACTAGGGGTGCTCTATCTCAGGCCATGGTTATCCAGCTCTGGAGCTGGATGGTGCCTCTGTTTTGCTCCATTTCCCCTCAGAAACTGGCCATGTCACACCAAGAGCAGTGGGATGTGATCAGCTCACATGGGGCTGAGGATCCCCAAAACCTGCTCCAGTTTGGAGTATGCCCTGGGCTGTTTCAGCTGATCGGTGGGTGCTCCTCAGCAGCAAGGGGTGCCTGGCCCTTCTCCAGCATTTCTGACCCAGATGTTCCCAAACCAGTAGTGTTGGATCTCCCCCGTTTGCTCCTGGATGCTGCTGCAAGTCTGTCCCTGAGCCACTTTGGATACTTAGGCTAAAAAGATGTTTAATTTTAATTATTGCTGGAAGCAAACTTGTCTGCTGCCCAATTAACTTGTAGTTGTGGCTGATGCTGAATTTATAATTCCTGCTATCTAGAGCACGATTTCTGTTCATCCCTAATTGGGCTGACAGCTGCTTTGAGCCATGTTGTGCTTTCATTTGCGCTGTACAACTGGAAAGACATAGTCAGGAAAAGTTGTTTTCTCTTCTACAGGACAACACATGTCTGCAGCTTGCCTGAAGTCAGTCTCGAGGAGTCCCCTCACCAGGCTCCAGCAGAGGGTGCAGTGGCTTCTTGTGTCTGCAGAGCCAGCTTTTAGGAAAGGTCTTGCTTCTCTTCATCCTTTTGTGTTTGATTGCAAAGTCCTTTTGCTTCCTGAAACCTGAAGTTGTTTAATGCCTATAACAAAAACAATCTCTACTTAATCTTAGAGAAAAATATCGCAGTATTATAGTCCATACAGCAAACACTGATATCCAAATGTGTGAAACCTTTGTCAATAGGCAACAGATGGGAGGTTTATAAGAGTCCTCTTATATTTAATCTTACATGCTTTTATGAAGCCTTTATCTATCAAATTGTGTTGGGACTGTTACAATTTTGTACTACTTTTTGGGGTGTGCTGTTCCCAGTGTTTGTAGTGAGGGTAGGATATTTTTTTCCTTATGTTACCAGTTCTCAGTATCACACATGCCACAGAAGAGCATTATCCAGCAGATCCTCTGAACCTTTAGACTCTTGCCTTAAAAATGCAAATACTGTGCAAAATTAGCTCTCCTTTACATCGAGTACGAGACCTCTCTCAGTGCTCAAAGGTTGCTCCTTCAGTGTCTCTATAGACTGAGGTGAGCTTTTTCCCTTGGAGTAAGAAGTTTTAGAAAGTGTGCAATATGCACAGTTGGGCAGAAGGTGTCTGACAGCACAGTGATGAAGCCCTCCCTTGTGGTACTGGGTTCAGAAGTTGCTTGGTTATGATACTTACATCAACCAGTTGTGAATAATTCCTCTGCCACCCAGGGTCAGCCAAACTGCACCAGAGAACTGCTGGAGGTCAAGTTTTGGTCAGAAAAGTCTGGTTTCATGCTTTTTTAATTTAGGAAAAAAGAAAGAAGAAGAACAAAAGAACAAAAAACCCCAAACACTGGTCCTGCAAAGAGCCTGCAGGCCTTTTGCCCCTGGTCAGGCAGGAACAGCCTCACCACACACTTGCCCAGAACAGCCTCACCACACACCACACAGAAGGCAGGCTGTGGCCTCTGTGTGCCGGCACCCGGTGAGAAGGGGCAGTGGATAATTTCCCGAGATTACAGAGCAGGGTTTGATGCTGCAGGCTGTGTTGATCGAGGCCTTGATATTCTCATAGCAAGGAGCTTCTGTGCCAAATTCCCTCCCTGGCGAGCAGTGTGACATGAGTGCCAAGTCTCCAGAAGGTTCCCAACCTCTTTGCCGCGGTCTGGGGGCTTATTTATTTCACAGTGCCAGTTATGATTGACAGGAATTGGCATGGGGATAATGAGGACTGCTGCAGAAATGATCAGTGGGTTTGCAAAATGTGCTCTTTGAACACCCAGCATGTAAGCTGTACATCTCCAGTGGGGTGGGGCTTTTGTGGTCTCTTTAGGACCTGGAACATGGCAACTCAATACAGCCTAATTGGATTCAGCCTCCTAATTCAAGTCTATATTCTCTTCATAATGTGCCTACAGACCTTACAAAGATTATTGTTGGGATATCAGTGTGTGAGCAATGCACCAAATTCGTTCTTCCTGCAAAGGAAGAGAGAGCCAAGACCTTGACAATGAGCTGGGTGCACCAGCTGCTGCATGTGCTGGTGCACCCAGGCAGAGCCCCTTCTCTGCCTGGCTGCTGTAGCAGCTGTATGCGTTGATCTAATGAGGGCCAAAGACTGTTCTAATTCCTGCAGGAGGCACACTGAGCAATTCAGCTTCCATACTCAGACCTGCTGCTAGCACTGACATCTCAGGGCGATGCCAAGGACATAACTCAGGTCTGGGTACAGCCTGGGACCACGTGCTCTCCTGCTTATGGCTCTTTGATTGATCTATTTACTCTGAGCTGTCTCTAGATATCACTAAACGGCTTGCTAATGTGTTTGAAAAGCCTATCATTTCTCTAAATTCCCTCATTTAAATGTGACATTTCTTTGTGTTTATATGTGCCAAAATGATCCTTGTTTTTACACCAGGCTTGGAAAGTTTCCACTGAACCTGCTCAGATGTGGTGGGGTCAGACGATTTGGCTGCAAGTAGAGAGGCACAAATTCAGCGGCTCCTTGTCACTGTTCTCCTGGTATAAAGAGAAAATGAGTAACTCCCCTTCCCAATGAATGGTCTGAGAAATTGGGTAAACTTCCCACATCTCTCAACGAGGAAACCAGTCAGATGCTGGTCAGTATTCCAGTTTCCCCATTAGTTGTGCTGTGGGTAAAAGCTGACCCATGTGAAAGGGCAGCACTTTCGTTTCTGGAGGCCATTTCTCTGTGGAAGGGCTGAGAGCCCCCCATTTTCTGTTGAGGATGGCCTGGAATGCAGTAGCAGAGCAGAACAGATCTCTGTAGAAGGGTGGTGTCAGGGCAGGTTGGGATGAATTGATATGGAGGGCAAGATGAGATCCTTTCACATAATTCTCAAATTAAATCATGGAATGGTTTGGGTTAGAAGAGACCTTAAAGCTCATCTCGTTCCAACATCCCTCCCAAAGGCAGGTACATCTTCCACAAGACCAGTTCACTCCAACCCATCCAACCTGGCCTTGAACACTTCCAGGGATGGGGCAGCCCCAGCTTCTCTGGGCAACCTGTGCCAGGGCCTCAGCACCCTCACAGGGAAGAATTTCTTCATAATATCTGATCTAACCTTTCCCTCTGCCAGTTAAAACTATTCCTCCTTGTCTTCCTTCTTGCTTGCCTCCAGTGGCCCCTTGATTCAGGGTGGAGACATGGTGGGTGGGGGACTCAGCAATTCTGTTTCAGCAAATTTCCAATGGAAAAAAAGGAACCAAAAGAGTATGAAGTACCCTGAGAAACCTTCCTGTGGCATTTTTAAAGTCTTGAGTAGTCAAAATCTTACTTGGCCATGGGGGAAGAGGAGTTGCTCAGGCTGTTCTGCCATGAACAGGACTTGTGAGCTTGCCCCAGGCAAACAGCTGCCAACTGCTCTGCTCTGGTGATAAATAGTCCTGGAAAACTTTCAGCCAGCTCTTGCTGGCAATTAAGAGGTGACCAATTAATATGATGCCACAGTGGGTGTTTCCAACAGGGTATTTAGCGCATTACTCCATTAGGGTATTTCCCTAATGACCAAAGAAAGCTGAAGCCATGGTGTGCAAGCTGAGCTGCATCCTGTGCTCTGCATCCCTTCAGGGAAGGAAACTCTGTTCCCCCAGCTCAATTGCTTCCTAGCAAAAAGTTCAAATCCTAACCTAGCTGTATATATGTTCTTCAGAAATGATGAAGCAATATTTTCCTACTCAAAAGTTATTCTACCTCCCCTCCCCCTTCAAGTGAGCCTTCATTTTCATTCCCCTTGAAAAAAATACATCTTGTTTCAGCTTTGTCCTGGTCTCAATTTTTTGCATTTGCAGTTAATTTCCTACTTCAAAGAAAAACAGAAAAGTCTTTGATTTACTAGATTGGCTAAATTCAATATCTTTTCCAGAAACAGTGGTTCAGTGTTTCCTAACAATAAGTTCAAACATTTGAGTGATACAATTTCCTCACTTCTGACACTCATCAAAATCAGCATATTGCATCCAGTTTGGGCTCCTTCATCTCCCTGTGGCAAGCTTGGCATAAATTTTATCCATTTAAACAATAGCTGTGTTTGCCACACAGTGTCCTAAAGCTGCAAGGTCTGATTCGTGATACGAATAACATGCACAGTTGGATACCTACATTAAGTATGTATGATGAGATCACTTCCAGTAAAATCTTGAAATGCAGTAATGTGAAAAACATCTGGTTGTTGTGCGTTTGATTTAAAGTTGGAAGTCTTGGACAAAGCGACTATACATTTATTAATGAGTTCTCTGCTCTATGGAGGTTTCCATGCAATTTACTCATTAGACTTCAAAAGCAGGAAATTATACCACCTCTAGCTTATTAGACATCAAAAGTAGGAAAATATATGATCTCTTGGTGGAAAATAATTATTGCATTGGTTTGGTTTTTTTAAAAATGTTTGAATTTAGCATAGCAATTCCCTCCTATGAACCCTTCACTGATACAATATGTCTGTGTTTGTTTATGTATGTATATGCCAAAAAAAAAAAGGGGGAAAAATATTTGAATGCTGGCAGTTGGCCACCCTGAGCTGTGCTGATGCCTTAGCTGGAGATGATGGTGTGTGTACAAGGGGTAATCCCAGAGCAGGGGCCTAGGGCTCAACCCTGTGGCCTTGCCAAACATTTAAAGCCACAGGAGGTGGCCACATGATGTCTCTACCCCAGAACAAGGAGAAGCAAGGACAGAGCACCATCTCCCCATCACCTCTCACCTGGGTTAGTGCCTGACATCCCCTTTGTGCCGTCAGCAGGGCTCATTGAGGGTCTCAGCTGCACCCACTGCTCTGGGTGGTTGTGTCTGCGTCCCCCCAGCAAAAAGGCACAGTGTGTTTGAGTCCTATCCATAGCAAGCTGTGGTAACCATGGAAATCCTGCTGTTTAGCAAATTGTAGAGAGGAAAATTCAACAGAGATGGCCAAGGCGATGAATTAGAGCTGCCCCTTGGCAAGCACAGCAGAGAAACTGGTGGGTTTGGTTTTTAAAAAAATCAAAAACATGTAGGCATGTGACATTTCTAATTTTTCATTTGCTGCTGACTTTCTGCTCTGAGATGTGGAAAATGTTTGCAGTGGCATTGCAAATTCTGCCGTGTTTCTCTTGCAGTCCCACCTCACCTTGCCGGACTGGCCTCTCCCTGTGCCATGAGTGCTGCTGTGGTGGGGTGTCCCTCTGCCCCCTATACCTCACAGGAATGTGCCCTTGACATCCCCAGGTCCACATGTCCTGAGGGAAGGTCCCCAAATCTGTAGGAAATGTTGCTGGAAGTGTTGCCAAGAGCCAAACTGGCAAGCAGAGGGGCTGGCCCTGTGTTACCCGTTCATTTGCCCATCACCTCTCTTTCTATACATAAATCTTTGTACTGGACCTCTCTGCTGGTCTCCTGTTGTGTCCAGTTCCTCACAAATGCCCAGTTATGGTGGTTTTTTGATAGTTTTTTCAAACATGGAAGCTGCAATGGCAGATTAGACTGGAAAAATCTATGAAATGTGTATTATAAGGTATCAATATTTCTGGAATTGTTTTGTGCTACAGTCTTTCTGAAGCTGCTTAAAGGTGCATTTGTTTCTATATTTTGTTTCCTACTGCTGAGGATTTTGTTGCATTAGTCCTCAGTTTTTGATAAATTGTTATGTACCTATAGGGAGAATTATTGTTTTAATCCCTATAAGCT
>NW_008237902.1:1350329-1361577 GCF_000691975.1 Corvus brachyrhynchos | reverse complement strand
GGATGGCAAAAAAATACATCTCTGCAGCAGCCACTGTGTTGTCCTTAGAAATATGGGCAGTGAGCCAAGCAGAATTTGAACAGTTTATTCAGAAAAAGCAGTTATTTAGATCTTGCCTCAGGCTGCGTATTTGGGGTGCGGATACACAAATCCTTTGGCTTGGGCACAGTGGGCATAATTACGACCAGTTTCCACTCCATGTGCAGTTCCCCATGAGAAAGAAAGATGGAAACCTCAGGACTTTTTAGAAACAGTTTTTCTGACCAGTCATTTTTAACTTGTTCTGCTCTGGCTACTCATCTTTTGGGTCCAGCAGTGTTCCAAAAACAACCATGGTTTGCTGCATCCTCCTGCATGGGCCAGGAAATGGCTGAGGAAATCTGTCCTCTGGATGTGCAGACCATTACAAGTGACCAATTACTGGAAAATACTCTTCTAATGAAACCGTCTGCATACAGTGTGACTCATCTACGAGCTGACGAAGCGGACAAGTCACCTCTCGTGTTTAAAACATCAGGTTAGCCCCTTGTATAAATGTTCTTTTCCAGTAGCACCATTACTTTATCCATCAGGCATGTTCTGCTGAGCCTGCTGTGGGTCGGCTCCCAGGGAAGCACAACGAAGGCACGATAGCCCCACTAGTACAGGACAGCTGCTCTGTGTTTTCACATGATTTATAAAGGCAACATGTTGAAAATACATATGCATGTGTGTGTATGTATATGAACGAATAATACCTTATCACTGAGCAAGAATCCTGCTTACTACTCTAATGCCAACAAACATATTTTTTAGGCTTCAAGGATCACTTGCTGCCCAAATTCCTGCATGGCATGCTTGCAGAATAAAATAAGACAAAAACGGCAACTCCATTGATCTTCAAAACCGACTGCACTTCATTTTCCTGTATGAAAAGATGAGGGAGAGATTTATATATGATATTCCTATATTCCTAGAGTTAAGACTAAGGTACTTAGCAGGAGTATGTTTCAGCTTTGGACTGTATGGAATCATTTATCTTCATGTAATACCAGTGAAGGTCTCTAATTATTTAAGTGCTTACAGGGTTTATAACATTAGCTCAAATTCCTCACATTAGGCTTTTTATTTTCTTTCTATTCTGACAAAATGTGATAGCCTTTGGAAGAGAAATAGGGTTTTTTTCTAGATAAAGAGAAATTGGAGCTGTGACTTGGCAGGAAATTTTCTTGATGACTTTCTTACAGACTAGATTTCACTATTTCAATTCTTTCGAGTTTTCTTCTTCCCACTCTGCCTTTTTTTTCTTTTTTTCATTTAAATGGGAAGGACCCTTTCTTCTTTCTTTTCTGCTTTTTACAGACTGAGCAGAACATGAGGCAATAGAACTGGGGACTAACGTTAGTGACAGACTTTTCCCAGCGGGCAAACAAAAAAGGAAAGTCAAATTCTAACTTGAAAAATATGAAAAACCCTCGGTGAAGATGCCCAAGGGCCTAAGGCAGTGCATGGGCCAGGTACTCAGCTATCATTAGTGCATGAGGATCTGTGAGCACCAGTGAGGCATCCCCAGCTCATGGTGCTGCCAGCTCATTAGTGCTGGGATTACCCCGAGATTTACAGTCTGGTGAGCACGGAGAGCTCAGGCCTGGCTGGCGCTTGCAGGTGACAATTTGATGGAATAGGTTAATTCCAGATGTTGCACAGCAATAAGCTGCTGTGATTGCTCTTGCTGATGAGTTCATCTTCCCACAGGTAATGTCCAGAGCCGCAGCCCTAGGTCCCCTCCATGCCTCCGCTGGCAGCTGGGAACGCAAAGGAGCCTCTGGTGGCAGCGAGGAGCCTTCTGTAGGTAGCAGGATGGGATGAATCATGGTCTGTGATTACATCAGACTCTGCAATATATTTCTCATTTCTTGAACAGGCTTTTATGGGACAATAGTTCAGTGTGTGCTCTGTAAAAGGCAAGGGAGTGAAGGATAGCAGGGAAACCAGAGCAACGAGAAATAAATAGGCCATGGCAAGTATGGAACCTGCTTCCTGCTCTCATTTTTGGTTTAAATTCAGTACTTAGATAGCATTGGACTTATCTTCCAACTGAAATCAGTATTGCCCCATATCCTCCTTTCCGCCTTTAGGTTACTTAGACCCTTCCAAACGTTAGAGAAAAAAATTATTTAATTAATCATTGTTAAAAAATAATAATTGGCAATTATTTAATGCAGTTGTTCATTAATCCATTAATCAGGATATATAGGAACGTCAGGCTCTTCTTACTATACCCAAGCAATCCAAAACCTTTGCCTGGTGGAGGTTACCAGCCCTGTTTTCAGTGCTGAGGTGTGGTGCAAGTCAGGGGGGCTGTGGTCAGGACCCCCGCAGGG
This sequence comes from Corvus brachyrhynchos, assembly GCF_000691975.1. Classification (NCBI taxonomy): domain Eukaryota; kingdom Metazoa; phylum Chordata; class Aves; order Passeriformes; family Corvidae; genus Corvus; species Corvus brachyrhynchos. The sequence goes on along the minus strand of NW_008237902.1, from coordinate 1,359,214 downwards.
CTGCCATTCCTGGTGCCAGTGGTCCCCTTTTTCAGGCTGTGCCCAGGCCGTGGAGCAATTGCAGCCACTGCAGGACTTCCCACACATGAGTGCTCTGACATGAACACTTCATGTAAATCCTCCAGGGCTCATAACACCATTTTTTTACAATGACTATTTTGGCTGAGAGCAGTATAAACTTACTGGAAAATGAATAACCACTGTTACAAGTCTCAAAACTAGACATTTTCTCTGCTTCCTGGTTTAACCTATCTCCTTTTCCCCTCAGCGTCTCTGTGTTTCCATCCCACCTCGCTCCCCAGGCTGGAACCGGTGCCTGGGGGTTCCCATGAGTTCTGGACCAATCATATCACTTACTGGAAAAGAATTGCATGGTTTTGTCCTTCGTGGGGGAGGAATAACATGACACTTGTGCTGCCCACCATACTTGTCTGCACCTTAGGAGAGTTGCAGTCAGGGTCCAAAGTCCCCATCACTGAGATGAGCTGTGAGAGGAAGAGGGGAGGTGGAGGCAGCCTGAGGTGGACAGGAGGGAGGTACTGGGAGGCATTAGGTGGCAGGTCTGGTGGGTACAGGCTTGGGGATGCACAGGGCTCAAGGAAAAGGAAACATGCTGTTATATTAGCACAGGGGACCCCAATTTTGCGGATTTCTGGGGTTTTGGTGAGGTTTCCTTTATATCCATTTCCTTTAAGGAACAGCTACTATGAGGCAACTCCCCAGGGCATTGGGGAAGGGAACAGGAAGCATGGGAAAGGGTGGGGGGATGGACAGCAAACCCACCTTCCAGGTAGGGAGAGGAGGGAGAGGGCTCTGGGAGACAAGTTTCCCCAAATTCCCTCAGGGAAAACATGAAGCACCCAACAGGTCCTCTCCTGGGGCCAAGGATCTGGTAGCAGTGGAGGAAAAAGGAAATAAATCATCACCAGGAACTGTGTGAGAGGCAATGGGCTGAGTCAGCACTTGTGGGCTCACTGTCACACAGACACATCTTCTAGTGGTTTTATCTCAGGAAATTTGGAGGACTGGTTCCAAGCAGTGTTGGCCATGTTGGGCTCGCCTGGCTGATGTGAATCTGGGAAGGGTTCAGCGTCCAGCTGCTTTTCAAATGGATGTGATGTGAGCTATTCTCTGCACAACTAGTGGATTTGAGTTAAAATGGGGCACTGATGTCTCTGAGGAGATATCTGTGTTCTTTTACAGCACATGGTTGTGCTGTTTTGCAACCAAACCTCATTGTTTGGGATTTTTGCTGAGTTGCTGTATTTTCTGCTTCACCCATTTATGGTACATTGCTGTGGAAGTGATGCTGATGGTGAAGCTGGCTTTACACCAGGCAGAACATCTCAACCCATGACATCTCTGCAGCACAAAGAAGTGAGCAAGGGCTGACTTTTTGGTTTATCTAGCGAATATCTGGTGCTTGTTCTGAGGCTGTATTCAGGAGCAGTTTCCAGAGGTGTTTGCCAACATTCTCAGTGCTTTGGGTGTCCAGATAGGGCATCTTGTACCCCATCACTGAGGGTCCTATTGAGCTCCAACACAGGCTGTGGGCTGGCTCCTGCACAGGTCAGCTCTGAAGCCCATAAACAAGGAATAAATCTCCAGGAGCTGAACATTTCATCCTGTCAACCTGGGAGAGATTTGCTCAGATGACTTACATTAATTTTAATGGAAACTGTGTGCAGAAACCACAAGCTTAAATCAGGAAGATTATGTCAAAAGAGCAGACTTCATATTCATAAATCTAAATGACAGACTTCAAGTGGGTTTTTCTGTTCACTGCAAAGAACCCATCACTATTTTCAGCTTCTTAAAGCTGACACAATGCCCAGCCTTCATGGGGATCAAGTTTTGGAATGGTTTTCATAATTCAAAGGATAAAGGAAGAAACCTCCCCAAGTAGGGTCATGTTAATAAGCAGCTGCACTAAAGGAGCAGTTCTCAGAGACTTCAGCACAAGTTCTGGCTTGGCATCTCACTGCAGTCTCTGTGCCAAGGTGGGATGAACTGCTGAATAACATTTCCTTGTGGTGGTGTGGTTGGGAGCATGGCAAGGATGTTGCATCAGCCCATCCTGCCTGCCCATCCCAGTAAGGAGACTGACACTTTCCATGGAAGAAACGGTCTTTCCTGTCCAGCTGTACTTTTAAAATTCTATCCATTAACTGCAATGAAAGGAGGGAAAAATATAACCTTCAGGAATCTCCACAATGGACAGTATTAATTTTTTTGAGGATAATTTAGCTTACAAGGTACATCTTGAGCTTGTGTGGAGATGAGGGTATAGGACAAATCCAACACAGCAATCACAAGCTGATCAAAATGCAATTGAAGAAAGTTATGAAATTTAATGTATTGCAACAGGTCAAGAAACCCATGACATGTCTTTGGGCAAAGGAAGGGACCTGGCAGCCAGGCTTGGAATCAAAATCCTGTTGCATTCTGTGCCTGAGAGAGCCCCTTGTCACAGAGCTCCCAGCCTTCTCCATTAGCAAGACAAGAACACCACCACACAGCTCTCCTTGCTTGGGTGGAGGGAACAGTCAGAAGATGTCCCTCTGTTCTATCCTGAACTGCTTCCCAGCCAGCCCTCCCACCTGCTCATTTTCTCCAAAGCCATCCTGACCTCGGTGCCTGCTCGAGTTCCTACCTGTCTCCCTGGGGCTGACAATGCCAACACAGAAGATGCCTGTCTAATGCCACCAAACTTTTGGAGAACCTCACAGCCTAGGGTTGTCAAACCCCACTGGCAGGAGACAGATCTGCTACTTGTTTCCTCTCTACAGATCCTAAAATGCCAGTGTGATGTGGTGCCCTGTGCCAGTGTTCCAGCAGCAGCTCTGGGGGAGCCTAGGGCAGGTCTCAAGACCAGCTGGGATGGAGATCTCCTCATGAGCCATCAGACAGCAGCCCTGCTTCTGGGGAAGGAAGAAAAAACCCTTCCTGCAAAACCTGCTTTTGGAGGCAGGGTGGAAAAAGCTTTTCTGCCAGGAAACAGTAGCCCTCACTAATGAACAGGGAAGCACTTGTCATTAGGCTCTTGTCAGTGACTGACATGTTTGTGGCTCTGGACATCTGGAAGGGATTTAGCAGAAAGGTCTGGTTCCTGTGACACTGCTAATCTCCCTGGCTGATGGATTTGAAGGGAATGAGGTAGAGGGAGAAAACTGAAGATCCAAGGGCTGATTCTTCCCACATGTGAAATAAATAAAGGACCTGCTCAGGGAAGAGGGTGAACAACCCCATTCTGCAGCATCAACCACTTTCTCTTGCTTTTCCCTTCTCCGGTTATTTATTGGAGTTAACTACAAGATGCTGAAAGCAAAACACACTCAAACCCACGGGGCGTGGGTTTCTGCAGGGTAGTGGAGGCTCAGGGACTCTCCCCTCTCTGACTCCCCAGCCACCTTCCCCTCTTGAGCGGAGTGTTTGGGGCTCAGTGATGTTTCCCTGCAGAGGTGGTGAGCAGAGCTTGAACTATACCCCAGACCACCTCCTCCTACAAACTCTCACCCAGATTTTGTGAGTACTTTTGAGGCTCGGCCTGGGATCCTGCCTTTGGACCTTGTGCACCTGCTCAACAATATGACCCCAGCAGACCCAACTGCTGACCTGAGACAAATGTGGGAGTCCTCCCACTGCTGCAGACCTGGGGGAGAGACACGAGGACCCAGAGGCTTTAACTGTTGGCAAACCCACATCTTCCTGTGGCATAAGAAAGAAGAGTTATGGAAAAAACTGGCAGAGAGATTTCCCAAAGCCAAATCTGGTGGCTGGTGGTTGGGACTCACCTCATCTATGGGAGGCCTGAGCTTGGCTGCAGGTAAAGGGGCTGCTCTGGGTTAGTCATGCTCAGAAATCACTCAGTCTTACAGCAAATTGCACAGCTAAAGTCTGGTTCAAAACAAAGGACATGATCTGCCTTTACAATCTCCTTCACTACTTGGTTGTCAGGTTCTTCTGAGAGTGACTCAAATTTCATCTTGTCTGAGGTTTGGGAAACCTTCCAGCTGTAAATGCCACCCAGAATGTTTTGGTTGTGTTCTTTCCCTTGGTTCAGTCCTGCTCAAGAGAACCTCATGCCTAGACATGGTGCTGCTATACATTGTGTACTGATGAGCAACGTATTTTACGTTGTTTTGCTGACTATGACACATTATTTGGACTATTATCTTAAGCATGGCATTCCTAAAATATACCATTGGATGTCTCATGGTTTTGAGATGGTCTTTTTTTAGTACCATCTGGGCTAAAATAATAAGGGTCTGTCCAGGACCCATGAGCTCAGACCTCAGTAGGATTCACATACAATTCCTAATTTGGACAATTTTGGATTCTAACAGTCACTGGAGGAAAATGGTCAGGGAATTCCCTGGTTCTTCAGTTTAAGGTGTAAAGCACCAAAAGCCAGTGAAAGGTAATGAGCAAAACAAAGATACCTTAGCCACCTAAACATGTATTCCCAGCAGTAATCATCTCAGAGAGCCTTTAAATGACCTTTAAAAAATATTTTATCATACTCTTTTCTTCACTTTTGAGAAGGGTTTTTACTTAAAAGAGCTTTCAGAGAGTTTGCCAATTGGATTTTGACAAGTTCTGAAAAGTTAGAGCAACAGGTGCCCTGTGCTGGTGCTGGAAATTCAATGTTGGCAGCCCTGGTGTGCTCTGGAGCAAGTCTTTGTGTGTGTCCATGGGTGTGTACTTGCACATCATGTCCCTAAACCCCTGTGGTTTTTTCCTGGCCAGCCCCAGACAGGGATAAGTGTGCTCCATCTTCCACCTACCTGACCTGGCCTCTAAAAAAAAAGGAGAGTCTGGGATTCAACAAGCATGACCTCATCCAGGGAGTTTCACATTACTGCAAGGATTAAGACCATATGACTGGAAAGCCCATCTGATAAATATTTGTTCCTGCTCATGGATGAAGCATCTCTCCTGCAGCAGCTGGAGGAGGGAATGTTGTCTTCCCGCTTCTCCCAGCTCTGCCGGCACACTGGGCTCCTGGTGTAAATCAGCCCATCCCTGTGCTATAATAAAAGAAGCAAATGTGTCAGCTTGCCAGCTTCAGAGTTGGAGAGTGATGAGTGTGGACAGTGCCAAACCATTGTGAAAAGCAGACTTAGAAAAATCAACAACTAATAATGAAAAAATTAGTCGGTCTTGATTGTGTTACAACTGCCAGACTAATCCTGCTGGAATCCTCCCAGGCCAGAGCATCACTTACTCACTTTCTCAGTAGCTGGCAACTCTGCTTTTTAAAAGCAGTGGTGGAAACTACTTTGGTTTTAAGAAAATCTTTATTTGTAGTGAGGTTTTGCTCCATTTGAATTCCAGATTTCCAGGCACTTGGGGCTAATGGGAATACAAACTCCTATTGCATCACACCAAAGAAATCACTCCTCTGATTCTTCCCGTCAATGCCCAAAGCTGAGTTTGTTGACCCTTTCTGAGTGAGAAGCCCCAATGAAATCAAGAGCTCAGTTTGCCTGAAGAAGAGGAACTGGATTTAGCCCAACATGTCTTGCTTTACAATGTGCTATGTCTCCTATAAAATCCATGTCTCCAGTTTCTCACTGCTTTGGCTATGCCAAAGTCCTGGTGCATGCTCAGACATCCTCTACAAGACCTATTCCCACACCTGCCTCTCCTGTAGAAAGCCATAAACCTACGTGCATGTGAGCTCAGAAACGTGCGTGTGCTTTGCAGGACAAATCAGCGCGTGCCTGCTTCAAATACTTGACTGAAACCTGTAGAAAATGCTGCTCCTCATATTTTATGGAAAATAAGCAGCAGGGACCTGGCTGGCTGTAAAAGTGTTTTATCCAGGAACATATGTCTGTACATTGAACTTGCATAATGAAGGCAATTATTTTCCATTCAACCCTCCTGACATATATTGCAACATTTGTTCTCAGCAGTGGTGAGGAAACAGATCCAAACCACTCCAGCTCTGCCTGGCCCTTTATCAAGGAGCCTCTGTGAGCACTGCTGATTATAATATTAAACCATTCCCTCCTAGAAACAATCACTAGCCTTGTCATGTTATCTATTCAGCTGTAACTAGAAAACCACTGCAACTAAATTAAGGCATATGCCCCCCAAAATTCCTCATTGTGATGATGGACTTGCAATATCTAACTGAGAAGTGTGCATCCATATGGTTTTGGGGTTTCTAGGTGCACGTGCATCATGGACTGGGGGAAAGCTCTGCTGGACATGCAGTTTCAAAGCAGACAGTGGTGAATGGGATGTCTCTGTCAGAGGAAGCAGAAGGAAAAGGTGACATCCAGACATGAGGAAGCTGGTGAGGTGTAGAATCACCTTCAGAGTGCAGTGTCAAAGCTGCAGGAAAGCCTGAGGAGGTGTTTTGCTGCCAATGGTGTGATGCTAGGCAGGAGAGCACATCGAGTGGAGTTGTTTTCCTCTTGTACCTACACAGTCCAGCCCTGTGGGGATCAGTGTGGAGGTGGCCAGTGACATCTTTCCAAGCTGTTACAGAAACCAAGAGAGGAGGCCTCTTGTTTTTCTCCCTCCCAGTTGTGCACAGCCTCTCCAGTGTCAGGTCTGTATAGAACAGAATCATTAAGATTGGAAAAGACCTTTAAGATCATCACTTCCAAATATTAACCCAGCACTGCCAAGCCCACCACTAAAGCATGTCCCTAAGTGCCACAGGGCCACATCAGCACATTTATTGAACACTTCTATAATTCTACAGAACTGGGATATCAGTGATGTGCAAATACTACATGTAGCAGATACCAATAATTTTTAAATTTTCATTATTATTTTAAGCCTATTTCTTCTCTTAGATGAAGCATCTCTTCTTAAGGTGGGACTCAAAGAAGGCAAGGCAGCCATGAGAAACACTCTGTTGTTCTCCAGTTTCTTCACTTCCTGGAATTTAATGATTCTAAATATTTTTAATATTTTCCTAACTGCAAGAACCCACAGGGCTTGGAAAAACCCTTGGGATTATTTCAGAAGTATGGATAATATGTTGGAAAATGTACAGTAGGGAACGTGCTGGCACTTTCATGCTTTAATGGCTTTTTTTTTTTGCTTCAATAACACATTAAATGCATTGAGAGATTTTTGTGCAGAGGCCCCATGATCTGTGGGCAATGCTCACCTTGCCACGTTGGGTGTAGCATAGTAAAATGTGAAAATCTGAAATTATTGTTCTGAGCCACATAGGGACTTTTTGAGGCTGGCCTTGAAGTCAGAGTTTTATCATGTTTTCAGGGAGCTGAATTTCATCCAGAGTCTGCAGGCCAACAGGAGCAGCCTTCTGGCTATGCACCTCCGGTTACGAGATGGTCTATTGACATAATGGGGTTTGTGTATCTTTTTGGCAGGCAATGCCTTCTTCTGCCTGTTCTATTTAACCAGAATTAATGAGTATCTTGGGTTTTGTTAGGTTTTTTCCTTTCTTTTTTTTTTTTTTTTAAGGAAGTTCCAATATATCATAATAAACTAAATGAATTCAGGTTTCAAAGCTTAGTGTCCCAAAATAACAGTCAGTTGTAATTTGGCTCAGGATGCTCCAACGTTTGCTCTCTTCCTGCATTACAACATGGCTTAGGGCCAACCTCAGCAGATTACTGTGCTGACGCTGGGCGTCTATCAGACCTTTAAATCAGATGGAGAAGGCCAGAAAAAACTTGCTTTTATCTGTTTTGAGGTCTGCAGGCTCTGCTCGTCAAGTGGTTTGCTCTCCAGTGATGTCACAGACTTCTCCATGGCTTACGCAGCTATGCATGGAAATGAATACTCCCCAGAAAGATATGTCAGAATAAGATTTCTTAGGGGTTTTCTACTTCATTGCTGGCTTGCTGAAAGTAAGAAGATAAATTGCAGGATAAGGAATAGAATGAGAACATATGAGAGCTAGAAATGCCTTGTGGGAGCTGTTCTCTATCTCTCTTTTTTATTTTTCATATACATGGACGATATGAATAAGTGACACTGAATTATTCACTGAAAGTTGAGTTGCTACTTCTTGTGACTTCCTGCTCTGTAAATCTACTGTATCACATATCTACAATATTGGGCAGTGGGAAGGAGGGGAAAACAGAAAACAGATGGGGAGATATCAGCTTGGCTCATAATTCTACTCCTGAGATTCAATGGGTTTGTTTTGTGTGTGTGCCTGTCAGCGAGAGAGCAACAGCAACAGAGAGGTGTTCTTAAAAAGACTTTACTCAAAGTATCTAATGTGGGAAGATAATTGCAAGCTTGTACGATGAAGTAAGAGAATTGTTTTGTTTATACAAGAGAAGATAAAGCACATATTTCTTCCATCACAATGATACATTAAAAGGAAGCAGAATATTGTGTGTAATTGCTTTTTTGGCCAGCGCTCCTGAGGCCCCTGAGGACAGGACAAGGGGTGCCTGCCCCATCTAACTCAGGACAACCCTGCTTAAATGCTTGAGGAAGGCACTTTAGCACTGCTCAGTGTAGATTAATTGAGCCAGAACTAACAAGACCCACAATAGTATCTTCACCTTTAATCAGAGAGGAGACACCAAACAAACAGTAACTGCACATGGGCATGGAGTGACAGGACAAAGGGGAGTGGTTTTAAACTGACAGAGGGCAGGGTTAGATGGGATATTAGGGAGAAATTCTTCCCTGTGAGGGTGGTGAGGCCCTGGCACACCTTGCCTGTTACAGTGCAGATACTGTAATACGCGTATCAAACAAGGAGGCCCGTGGAAAAGAAATATATATGGACTGATTCTTGATAGATGTTTCAGAGATGTTTATTTCTCCAGCCATAAATTATAACATTTCAGTCTCTGACACCAGGTTGCTCCAACCCATCCAACCTGGCCTTGAACACTTCCAGGAATGGGGCAGCCACAGCCTCTCTGTGT
>NW_008237902.1:1342872-1350244 GCF_000691975.1 Corvus brachyrhynchos | reverse complement strand
CAGCCTCGTTCCCATTGGTTGGTTTGTGTTTCCCTGCGTGGGCAAGGACCCTTGGTCCAGATGGTGAGGGTTCCTCGGCAGAGCCCCGGCCATGCGTCTGGAGAAATAAACATCTCTGAAACAGCTATCAAGAATCAGTCCATATATATTTCTTTTCCACGGCCTCCTTGTTTGATACGCATGTTAAAGTATCCGCACTTTAACAAATGGTGGAGAATTGAGGGCAGAACGATCCCCGATCCCTAAGGACAGCAACTGATTTGTGAGTAAACTCTGGATTTCTCTTCTTCTTTTGTTTTGCTATTCCATATCTAAACTATGGAGGAACCGTGGGAAGACTCTTGGCTCTCAGAGCTGCATATGGACATTTATCTTAAACTTGAAAAGGTTCTTGAACAATGATTTGTAAATTTTAGCTTAACTCAAGCTCAAAAAGAACTGAAACACTTCCTGGCATGGTTGTTTAAGAACTTTTTCTATGTTTCTTGGGATTTAATTCTTACCAAAGACTTTCGGAACATTGTTTGGACACAGTTAATTTTTGAGTCAAAATATATGCCAATGGAAGAATATTTTCGTGAATATTATTTAATTACTGAGACTGTTGAGCAATGTCAGCTGTGTCTTGGCGAAGGGAAGCCTGGCTCAGGGACTGTGCGACCTCGGCCACATGGACCGAGCACTCTGCAAGCAGCAGCGAGGCAGTTCCCGCGTGTGGGTGGAGTGACGCGAGCTGCAGTGTCAGCAGTGGAGTGAGGCGCAGCGGGAGCAGCGCAACCCAGCAATGCCCACCCGGGCCTGCACAGCGCGTGGTGGAGCGAGCCCCATGAGAGGAGTGGCACGTGGGCGATGGCTGGCGGCAGTGGAGCGGAGCTGCACCTACCCAAAATGCGTGCAAGAGCAGGGCATGGGGGGGTTGTCGACGCACGGAGAACTGAGCGGCGCGGCCCGGCCCGGCCCGCACAGCCCCGAACGCGACCCCGGGAAGAGCGCGCAGGCACCAGCAGCCCCGACAATTCCAACACGGGAGCGACCAAAGGAGAGAGCACAGACGCAGCGAGACAGAAAACAGCAGCCACTCGGAAAAAGGAAAAGATCATAGTAACTAAGATCTTAGGGATAGTAAAATGGTATAATGTTAAGCAAAATTATGGTTTTATAACAAGGTGTGACAACCAGCAAGACATATTCGTGCATAGAACTGCTATTAAAAAGAATAACCCTGAAAAATGCATCCCAAGCTTGGGAGATGGAGAAGTCGTGGAATTCAAAATTATACGAGGTAGAAAAGGGTTACAAGCATCGCAGGTCACTGGGCCTGATGGTGTTTCTGTAAAAGGCAGTATATATGCAAAAAATCGTAGTCATATTAGACAATATCTCCATTGTAAGCCCCCCCTACAGTTTCCCTTTCCTAATCCCACCTTTCCCTTTTACCCTATGTCCTATTACCCCCAGTGTATTCCCAATCCGTTTTTTCATCCATGGTTTCCCTCACAAAACCATGCTTTTGCCAATTGTTTCCCCAAAAATCCCTTTCCAATGCCGAGTGGGGGATGAAAAGGGGGAGGGAAGAAGTTAAACCCTCTCCTGCCTCAGTTTCCCCACAAAGCATGCTCAGAGAGTCCTGTCTCCCTTCTGTCAGCCCTAAGATGTTCCACAGAATCTGATTGGACATTTAAAGACTCAGGAGGGTGGCTTGTTTTGTTTTGAAACTGTTCTTGTTATGTTTATCCAGTTGTTTTCACTCTCCTTTTATTAAAATAAAACGGGTGAGGTGTTGGGGTCCCTCCCCTGCCGTGTAGCCCTGGCAGAGGGGCCCTGAGGGCACAGACACGGGGTTTCCCTGCCCCTGCTCAGCCTCGTTCCCATTGGTTGGTTTGTGTTCCCTGCGCGGGCAGAAGGACCCTTGGTCCTGTGATTGAACAGTTCCTCGGCAGAGCTCCGGCCATGCGGCTGGAGGAATAAACATCTCTGAAACAGCTATCAAGAATCAGTTGAAATGTTATAATTTATGGCTAAAACATGTTCAGGAAAGACTTTTGCCTATTATAACAAAACTGTATAAAAGCTGCAGAGAAGACTACCACACCCTGACTTAGGCCCTGCACTGCTCGTTGATGGAATAAGTGACTCAGGTCTGGGCTGGGGGAAGAAGAATACATTCACACAGGGATCAAGCTTAGCACCTTTGGGTTGGAGACCACAGCACCAGGGCTACTGATGCCTTGAGAGGCCACCTAAAAGCAGAGACTAGACAAGAATAAGGGAACAAAGGTAGGTATTTATTCAAAGGGCCTCCAAGGTACACCCTGGGCAGGCCAAAGGCTACACCCAAGATGGATCCCGAGTCACGAATTCTTCACACTTTTATAAGTTTGGTTCATTTGCATATCAGGGTTAATTGTCCAATTATAACCTCAGTTAATGATGTAATTACACCAAGTTTGTCCCCCTTCAGAGGCTTTTAGTTTACACATTTTGGGGTCTGGTGTCCTTGAGGTGGAAACCTAGAGAGGCTTGTTATGCCTAACCAGCATGAGAGAACAGTAGTCAAGAGGCCACAAGAAACTTCAGAGTTACACACCAGGCAGTACAGGACTTGAAAAATATAAAAGTTAAAACCCAAGGCATCAATTTTGGCCACTATGGGAGACTGAAACCCTCAGGAGAGGGAGGTTTTTTTCCACCACAAGATGGCATCAGTTTTGCAGAGATAGGCTTGCAAAAGGATCTTGGGCTGGAGACAAGGACCCTGCACCAGAGCACTGCAACATGATGCAACAGATCCAAAGTGTTGCAAGGGACAGTGTCAAACTTGCCCTCCCCAGGGGAGGCACATGGGCGTTCCCACCTGGCCCAAACATAATTAATCCATTGGATTCTTTCCTTTTGGATGGCGGGCAGCGGGGGACCCACACCACCAAGAAGACCAGATGGAAGGAAGCCACAAGACGTCGTTGGGACCCTCAAAAGGGTGATCTGTCTCTACCCTGTCACTCTCTCCCTGTCCCCCCACCCCGCACACCTCATTTTCTATTTCTTTATTTTTTTCTTTTCTCTTTCTTTCTCTTTGCCTCCTTTACTATTAAATAAAACATATCAAGTTTTTGGCACCAACATCTAGCCTCGTTGGTACTAATCAAGTTTTGGGGTATATTTATCCATTTTATTTACAGAGACCTAGTTTTCCTCGCTCTTCTGTGTTTAAACCAATTTGTAACACCTGGTCTAGGATCATCTTGTTCCAACCAACCTGCAGGGACGCCTTCCACTAGACCAGGTTGCTCAGAGCCGCCTCCAACCTGCCCTGTTATGTATGTTACTGCATGTTACTGTACATATATGTATTTTACTATTTTATTAGTATGTTACTGTACATAATAATAACACTTTAAACATATAGAGGGCCTTTTGGACACAGTTTTGTGTGGAGCTGGATCATAAATCCCATTAATTCCCTGCTGTGTGTGGTAGAGGCAAGTGGGATTAGCTCTCTTCCTTTTCCAGCACACTCTGGACACGTCAAATGGAGCTGTCTGCAAAGGGAAATGAAGAGGATTATGTGATCTTTATCGGGATATTTTTATGAGACTGATGTGTGAAAGCAAGAGCATGGTGTGAAGGACCATCTGCCACATCGTTAACACATTGGACATGGAAAATAGACCCAAAAGGTAAATGCGGGAGCATTTGGGGTGAAGAAGTTGTTCCAAAAGAACTAAAAAGACACAGAAGGGAAATATATTCCCCTGATGCTAGTATGGATAGTGAAAACAGGGAACAAAGTGAGAGTGTGGGATGAGATGGGATGTATTTCACACCAGTGCATGGACAGGCTTGTGGTTACTGTCCTTTCCCACCAGTAAGTGACTCCTCTGCACTCCCAGCCCAAGCCAGGCATGTCATGGCATGACTGGCTGTCAGCACTGCAGTCACCAGGAATATTGCTCTGTGATATTCTGTGTCAACCTCTCTGGACCACGTGTTTGCTTCAGCCTCATTTGTGCTGGAGCTGCTCTGATTGCTGTGTCCCGTGCAGGACTGTGCCTCCAGCCATGGCAGCGATCCCTCCCCCTGGCATTTCAGAAACACCCAGGAGTGAATTGAATGAAGGGTCACCTATTTATTCTTCTGAATAAATTCTGCTGAGTTTCACACAAAAGCACAACAAGGATGCTCAGAGCTATTTTCAGTGCTTTTTCTCAGTGTCTGTGAGAACAAGAGCAGAGGCTTCTCTGGGTGAAAAGACATTCAACCTGAAATCACCATTAAGTAGAGCTCCAAATGAAATGGAGATTCAGCCTGTTGCAGGAATGTGAGGGTCACCAAACATCACTATAACTTTTTATTTTGGGAATTAGAGATCATACTATTATGAGGATAGTGGAAATTTAATATGGCAGACAAATACAAAGAAACCACTTTTAGTTCTATGTTGTTGATTATTTGCCTTGAAACTATTCCTAGAGAGGTGGAAAGGGGTTTTTTCTCCAGAAGCTCTCCTGGCCTTTCTGTGCAGCTCACAGAACAAAGTGAAAAATATTTATGGTCTTAATGATTCAGTCACTTCAGCCTTCAGTTTTGTTTATAGAGGAAAAGGTTTTTAAATAATAGATGTTTATTATTGCTGAAGATTTCTTCATTTGGCTTAGTGTATGTCTTTGGCTTCCTCCCTTTCGGTGGAGCAGCTGTTATGTCTGAAATGTGTACAGAAGGGTACATTTGTGTAAGTGCAATTTTCTACGTGATTGATTTTAGAGCATTTGTATGAGTGTGCGGAGAGTCCACTGCCCATGGATTTCATTTCAAACTAAACATCCGTCTGGAAGCAGAGGTTAAAACAAGTGCAAATCAAAGCACTGGTTATTCACAAATAGGTTTGTCACAGTCTGATAGCCAAGTGTATTTAAATATTTCTTTGCAACACTTGAACTGCTCTCAAACAGATTCTAGAAGCTAATTGAAGGCTTAGTCAGTACAGAAAGTCCTGTTGGAGAGGAATAATGAATAAAGATGCACTGAAGAAGAACGAGGAGGCAGCTGGACTGGGAGGGACAGATGGGGAGGAAGTAAACCAGCAGTGGTAGATAAAACTAGTGAATTTGCCTGCATGTGACTTGTGGGACCCTGGACATGTCAGTGCTGGGCACAGCATGGTAGTGGGGCTGCCCCATCCCTCCCCACACTCACCCTGACCCCCCACAGCTGGTTGTCCCTCCTCACTCCCTGTTTGCTTAATCTCCAGGGAAACATTTCACTGGGAAAAATCTTTGTCAAGTTAATTTCCAACATTTTGGGTTCAACAAACTTCTGCTGGATATAGTACAGGGTTTGGTGTCTCAAGGACATCAACCCTCATTCTGGAAGGTTATAACAGGAACATGGTCCTGGTGAGCTCATCCCAGGACAGGCAGCCCTGTGCTCCTGGGGAAAGATGCTCTTCTGAGGATCTGGGGCTCCTGCTCCTTGAGGTGCCTGGGAGAGAAGCTCATGCATCTGTTAACCAGCTTTGTGAGTGAAAGGGACCTTGCCATTCCCAAAACAGCAGTCTAGCACGTGGAGGCAAGGCAGGAGCCTACACCCAGGGGCTTGCCTCTGCTACCCCGTGGGATCTTTGCTGTTCTTCACAGAGAAATTGCAACTGGCTGCTGTTTTCAGGGGACTCAGCAGCTGGCAATGCCTTTGCTTGATTCCCCTCCTCTTTTAATTCCATTTTTAAAGAGCTTTAAGCCTTCCCTTGGCAAAAAATTGCAATAGCTGGTGGAGGAGGAGTTAGACCAAGGGGTCTAACTCTGGCCTGGAAAAATGCACAACCATCAGATCAGGCTTCACAGCTGAAAACCTTTTCCCAGAGCCAGGGAACCAAGTCACCCCTTTCTGGGCAGAGTGTAGATCACTCCTCTCTTTTAACCAGAGCACTGGAGGCTCATAAAATCGCCTCCATTTTATAGAGGTGCATCTGAGGTTCTCAGGCAATACTCGAGAGGGTTTAAAATATCGCCTTTTCATCAGAAAGAGCTGAGACTTCTGTTTCTTATCTTTTAGGCTGGAGTAATGAGCCTTTGCAGGTAAGATTGCATGATTTCCTACTTAGATGGAGGAAGTAATGAAACACTCCCTGGGGAGAGGAAACCTGACTGAGGAATGGTTTTATGTATTTTATCCAATAAGCATTAATGGGTTTTATGCAGATCAGATTTATTTACTGTGGGGAAAAAAAATCTTTGTAAATTTAAGGTGCTTAATATTGCCAAAGATTTTTTCTCTTTGGCTCAGTGGCTGCTTGCTGGACACATTTCAATTCCCATCCTTTGCTGAGCAGCTGCCCTTGTTGGCCACTGCCCAGTCTGCAAAGCCACAGGAGGATTTTGCAGAGATCTGTCCCTAAGGGCAAGTGGCCCCAAAGGACCCCTTTTGCTTCCCAGGCAGATTTAGGGAGGAAAGAGCCCTTCAACTTTGATGCCAGTCCAATCAGAGCAAACCCTTTACAAACACTGGGATGTTGCAGTGAATCATAGAATCACACAAAGGTTTGGTTTGGAAGGAACTTTAAAGCTCATCTCGTTCCAACCCCCTGCTGTGGGCAGGGATGCCTTCCACTATCCCAGGTTGCTCCAAGCCCCATCCAAGCTGGTGTTGAACACTCCCAGGGATGTGGCAGCCCCAGCTTCTCTGGGCAACCTGTGCCAGGGCCTCACCACCCTCACAGGGAAGAATTTCTCCCTAATATCAAATCTAAATCTCTCCTCTTTTAGTTTGAAACCATTCTCCTCTGTCCTAACACTATCTGCCCGTATAAAATTTGCTCTCTTTCCTTTTTGTAAACCCCATTTAGGTACTGTTAGGGTCTCGAACATCTCCCTGAAGCTTCTCTTCTCCAAACTGAACACCTCCAACTTTCTCAGCCTAAGATCTCCTGCTTTCGTTTGGTTTGGTATAAAGGCAGTAAGAAGGATGACCAAGGGTGACCCCTGCCAGTGCTGGAAGTGGCTGAGAGGGGGTCGACACCAGGAGGCACTGAGGGGCCTGGGGAGGCAGCGCGGGTGACATTCCCCCGGCGTGGGCTGAAGCCAGGAGAGCCCCCGGGCAGGGAGATCACGAAGGGGCTGGAGCCGGTGGGACACCCGGAGCGCGGCAGTGCAACCACCCGCCCTGAGTCCCGACTGGGGGAAGGATGGAGGGAAAAAGTCTGGATGAAGAAGAACGTGGAGATGAAACACCGATCTGGGAAGGGGGATACAGGACATCCCTTGCTGCTTCCCCCCCCTCCCTCCGCCGCGGCGGGACTGCGAGGCACGGACGGAGCGACGGGTGGAAAGACGGAGGGATGCAAGGGCGGGTGGGCGGACGGAGGGACGGATGGATGCCC
>NW_008237902.1:1342170-1342487 GCF_000691975.1 Corvus brachyrhynchos | reverse complement strand
CCGTGCGGCGCAGCCCCGCGGGGTCTTTGTGCGGGCGCGGAGGCGGCGCCGAGCCGGGGCCGCGCGGGCACCGCGGGGAGCTCTCTCGGTAACCACTTCTTCCATTTCTTTCACTTTCATCCTCGGGTAACTATTTTCTTTCGATAACTTTTCCGCTTTTCCGTCACGAAACTTAGTATTGCAGATGTCAGTTCAGACCCCTCAATGCTTCTTTATCAGTATATCCCTGTTGAGGAAAAAGGGGATAAAAATCCCTAGATTTTGAACCATTAAAGATTTTGTGGAAAGAATTGTCGCTTTCATGAATTTGTAGGGAA
>NW_008237902.1:1339853-1342124 GCF_000691975.1 Corvus brachyrhynchos | reverse complement strand
TCTGACAGGAAACCCCAGTCAGTCTTGGAAGTTTTCTTGACAAAAAGAATCACTTATTTACTTATAAACCTTACAAGATAAGGCCTACGGAAAAATGCATGTAGACCTTTCTTGCTTGATACACAGCATGTTATAGAGTGAGTACTTTGAGACTTCATTAATAGGCAGAAAACTAACCCAATGTTAACAACCAAGTTGTTTCCACTGTTTTTAAAATGTATTAAGAATTAGGAGTGGTGAAAGGATGACAGACCTTTCAGCTGGCTTCCATCTCTCAGGATGGTGACAGTGATTGAGTTGAAGCTTCTGTTTAAGTGCATTGCTGGAAGCAGGGTCATGAAATGCCTTAAGTAAAAAAAAAAACCTCCCAAGATTTAAATGTTGCAATTTGATACATTCTCTGGCAGGGATCCAGGTCAGAATTTACGACAAGGGATGTGCTGTTTGTATGTCTGATCAGGTACACAATCCAACAGGCAAATTCTGAGCTGATGTCTACTTGTAATAGGTCAATAAGGCCAGAACTGCAGCGATTTATGTAGAAATACAGTGAGTCTTGTTCACCATCTCTGTGTGATGTGAAACTTAAGTAAACAGTTCTGCTGATAGCCCTGAGACTGAAGTTTGCTCAGGCTGAATAAGTTAGGGCAGCCTGGTGTAAATCAGTGCACTCATCTCTGCAGAGAGGAGCTTGTTATGTTACTCCCTGCTCAATTAACAGAGGCACTGGGTAAGATGTGACTGCAGTCCACTCTGGTGCCTGAGATCTTTGGATGACCCAAGGAACTGGAATGCCAGAACTTCCATCTGAGTTGAGATTAATCCAGTGTGGCTGATCACAGCTCTTTGCTCCCTGCTCCCGTTCTGATGGAGAGAGGGATTTATACCAAGCTCATTTTTGAACATACACGGACTTTTGACCATTGATTAATGATGTGCCAAAGAGATACAGCAACACAAAACCAGCCCAAAACATCGTGGATGTGGGGCATGTTGTGTTGCTTGCAGGAGCCAGCTCCACAGGGATGTGCAACCAGGACTGCCACCCTTTGCTGTGAGCATCCCCCACACCATCAATGCCCCCATTGAGCCGAGAGTGAGTTGGGAGGCAGAGCTTGGCTCTATAGCAAAACTTGTATGTCTTAATTAACTTTTTTTAAAATGAACCAGCTCAAGTCAGTGAGAGGAGCTGAAAAGTGTATAACGAACATTAACATTTGAAAATGAAAATGTGGGAGTGCTCTCCCCAAACCCACCCAGCTTTGTGGGCACAGCGTGATGCTGGGGAGCTCCATGGCCAGAGTCCTTGCATCCTTACATCTGGGGCTGTACATTAAGTCCTGCTCTTCTCAGGCTCTTCCCAAGGGCAGCCCCTGTCCCAGCAGCTCCCAGCTGCCGCTGCCAAGCAAAAGGCATTGGCTGAAGGGGAACAATAGGCAGTTTTATCCTGGAGTCAGAGCGGCTGGCTGGGAACGGCATGGCAAAGGTGATGAACTCCAACGAGGAGAGGGAAGAGTGTTGACAAATTCATTTTAAGCCAGACTGGGCAAGGAATCAGAACATGCAATGCGGGGAGCCGCTACTACAGCGTGCCTGCAGGAATCGTTGATAACACAGTCCTGAGCAGGGATTTTTCCACACTGAGGAAAAACTGGAAAAAGGTTTTCTCCCATAAGGCAGGGAAGGAGGAGCAGCCCCACAGAACTGCAGGGAGGAGGGAGCAAGGCAGTTCAATACTGTCCTGGAGGCACAAGGGTTTTCTTGGCAGGCTGCTGCTGGGGATGCGGGGGAAGTGATCAAACAAGTCCTTCAGTAGCCAGGCTTGTCAAGATGAATATTAGAGGGATTGTCCACTGCCGTCAGCCAGACGCTAAAATCGAGGCAAGGTTTGGAATTTCGATGTAATTGGAACCATATTTCGGCACGGCGGGGCCGGGTGGCCAAGGTGGGCTGAGTCAGAGAGCACAGACGTCTCTCTAAGTGATGATTTGGCTTGGAAGTTGCTGAGTCTGGGCCAGTTTGCACCAGCTGAAAGTTTGGTTTTGTGATTTCTAACTTTTTTTTCAGTAGGTTCTTGCTCCTTGTTCCCTGCCTTATATACAGAAACTGAATGAAATCCTTTCATGAAGAAACAAACTACCATTACTGGATGTGGCAGTAATGAGGGAAACGATGAGCTGAGTCCCCACAGGTCCTCTCTTTCCCCTCGGGGCAGGATGAAGGTGCCTGGGACACGCAGGGTCGGATGCTGCCTCCGCAGGGTCCTGCGGC
>NW_008237902.1:1332685-1339426 GCF_000691975.1 Corvus brachyrhynchos | reverse complement strand
GGAGGCTGGCACTGCTGCCAGCCAGCATACAGGAGACCCTCAGGTTAACTCATGCTAATGATGGGCATGCTGGCCCGTTTCGGGATGCCGCTGAAAAGCAAGCACGGCCGCAGGAGGACTTGGTGGTTGGGCTGCAAACTCTGCTTTTGTTCATTTGGGGGGGCAAGCAGGCAGTGCCTCGGTCAAACGCAGCGGGACACAGGCTTCTGCCTGTTCTCCTGAGCAGATCAACAAGACCTTCACAAGAGCATCTCCAGACTCCATTCGGAGTTTCGTTTGTGCAAATGAAAACTCCGCCTTGGACAGCACAGAGCACTTCTGACAGGCTGAAGTGATGATTTATGCATTTTGCTTAATTATTTGTTTTCCCTTCATCTGCTTGGCAGCCAATACTGTGCATACTTTTGGTGATGCTGCTGCAACTGGGACATGGTGTTGGAGTTGGGAATCCAGCCTCGGCTGGGCTAAGCTTCCTCAGCTTGCTTGGACATTTGCTACACCTCTGGTCAAGCCCAGAGGCAGTTGATGGCCTTGCAACCCAGATCCATAAATCATATCTTTTGTGCTGACCATGTTTTGCCTACACATGTGGCCAGGGTTGCTGGCCACAAACCACAGAGATGGTGAGCCAGGCAGAGCAGAGAAATGCTGTGCTGGCCAAACCAGCAGCAAGGAAACTCCCAGCTCCAGCTTGATCACATCTCTGCTCACGGTGATGCCACTTCTTAGAAAGCTGAAGAGCTGCAGTCAGCTCTCAGCAGGGTTACTCACACATGGAACACCAACCACCAGGTGTTTTGGCTGAACAGGAGCTCTTGGTACCTTATGGGCTAATACAGCGGCTCTTGATCTGTGCTGTCATATCTGGTGTGTTGAAACAGGGGAGGGCAGTGCCACCGCTCCTCCTCCCCTCATTCAGCTCAGCATCCATGTTCAGAATTTGCTGAGTCTATCATACGGCAAAAGTTCTGGGTTTGGTGCAAGCCTGTAGGCTGATAAATATCTGTCTTACCTTTTTTATATCCTAGACAATAAAATAATGGTTTCTTTTGGAAGGATTTGTATTATTACATAACTTTCTGAGGCTTTAGCTGTGATCCCGAATTTTAAGTAGCTGTTCACCATGGAAATTCTGAGCAAAGTATTTTTACTTGATTTGTTTACATTTTGGTGAGAGGTGGAACATGGAAAAAAGTCAAGAATTTGCGTTCAGTGAAGAAAGAGATGCTCTGGCAGAGTCAAGAGAGATCTCTTTCACTGCTTCCTCCATTTAAGGATGGTCATTATAGGCCTAAATTGAGCAAGTTGACCTGCAGCTCTCAAGGTTTCCTCCCTTGCAATCCCAGCAGGGCTTTTCAGGCACTGTCAGGTGCGGTCTGGCTCTGTGCTGGGGGTCAGCATTGAAGGAGAGAGGCTTACAGGACCCTCTTCTGCTCTGTCATTTCTTGCAGCCCTAACGTGTGTGCGGTGCAGAAGCTGATCGGCACCAACAGGAAATATTTCACCAACTGCAAGCAGTGGTACCAGAGGAAGATCTGCGGGAAGTCCACGTAAGTCCCTGAGTGCCAGACAGGGTCTCCCCAAAGACCCTGTTGTGGAGGTGGGTGCTGGCTGGGAGAAGCAGACAGCAGCTGTGGGATGTCAGAGCCCATGGTGTGGGTGTCACGTGTGTATGTGTTAAGAATTACTTTAGCTTTTTGCCCCCTAAGAAATACTTGTTTTTCTAAAACACTTTGATGCTAAGAAGAAAAAGTGCCATGTAAATATAAACCCTGATGGTTTATTCTAATTGCATTTCTATGTCTACTTATATAGCTCTCAGTGCTGTAATGAAGTGTGTACCAGATGTTTTCTAGTACTTAGCCCTGTCTGTCTCCATGATAGGTTCAATGCTGCCTAAATTTAAGAAATAAAAAGGGGGAAAAAAAGGCAGCCCAGAGTTGATGGATATTGGAGAGAATGTAAAATTCATCTCCATCTGTTTGCTTTGGAAGGGAAAACAAATAAAAGGAAAGATGTGTCAGCTTTAGCCAACACTCTGATGACTCCACCAGGAAAGTTAATCAGACTTGCAGGCCAATTCCACGTCTAAAATTGCAAACAATAATATTCAAGTAGCTGTTTCATGAAGAATCTGTGTGAGCAGCCTCGGGACATTCTTTTGAAAGATGCAGTCAGCAGATAATTAAGGCTATGCATGCTTGACTATCTGCCAGGCTGTAGAGAAGGAGCGGGGAATCTTTTCCCTTGCTGTAATCCAGACTGGACTTTTGGACACACTGGCCCACAGCACAGACCATCACAACACCCAGGGTCAGTGCAAAGATTCCCTGAGCAGTCCTGGCTGTGGGATCAGAGCTGTGGGCCAGGTGTCGTCCTGGATCTGCAGGGTCAAGAACAGAGAGAAGAAAATCATCTCATGTGTTTCTCTTACGGCTCAATGTAAATTGGAATTAGAGCTATAGCAACATGCTGCTCTTTACTGCAGATTTGGGTTGCTGTCATTGGTGTAGCTGGGACACCTGGCCCTTGGGATTCATGTCTGGTGTTGGTGTGGGGAGGAGGCAGGCAAGCCAGGAGTCACGGCTATGCACAGCTTTTGGCTTTCATTGTACTTCACATGAATTTGCCCTAAGAAGGAAAGTTCTGTACTTCAGGAGGATGTATTTCTGGATGTACCATGTAGTGTGCACATACCATTGTTTTCCTTATGTCCAACTGTCCTAAAAAAGGAGAGGCAATAATGTAAAAACAAGCAACCAGCCCCCCTCCCCTTAATTCTACAAACACAAAAATTTGGAAAGGCTTAACTTGGGTGATTAGAGTTCTGGCTGTCATCTTGGCTGAATAATGGCCTTCTTGACATAAAATGGACAAGTTTATGGCACAGCAATATGGTCTCATCATTGCCTTTTCTGATAACAGAGTAGCTTAGTATGCCTCCAAAGAAAACACGACCCAGCTGTGGATGTGGGAGAGTTTTCAGTGCTGTAGTCACTGAAAGGCAAAGCAGTCCAGCAATGGATTTCTTTAGCTCTGAAGCAAATGAGAAACTAACCTTATGTAACCCAAGTGTGCAGCCGTATTTGGCACAGACAAACTCATCCATCCGCTTATCTCTGGGAGGAGGTGGAATAACTGGCATCTGGCAGTATTTCATGATTTCATTTGAGGAGATGGGGTGATCTTTTCTACCTCATTTTCTCTGCTTTTACCCAAGTGTCTCACCCAATGATGCATCACTGAGAGAAAAGCACACAAACCATTAACCTGCCTGTTAACCTATGAGGTAATCTTTCCGTTATCCACGGAATTTGCTCACTATTCTTTGTTTTACATCATCTCCACAATGGGTGTTATTGTCTTCTCTCCTCCCAGTCATTCTTGAGCCTGGGCCCTGCTTTCTCCTTTAGCAGTGCTGGTGCAGAACAAAAGACACATGCCTTGACTCGGATTTTCCGGAGGGCCCTGGGACAGCTCTGATTACAAATGTTTGCTTGTGATGGCTCCCACTGGACGTGGTGTGCCTGGCATATGGAAGCAATCAGGAGTCATTTGGGCTATAAAGGACATGATGCATTGTGCTGTAGCAGTCAAATTCTTTCAGCAGTGTCAGGAGTCTGATGGTGTGCTGTGCTCAGGTTCCAGAGCCCAGAGAGCAGGTGGGCACAGCTGATGGTCCTCAGCATGGACCTCCAAACTGGCCCCTTTTGTTGGACTGAGCTGGTCTGTGAGAGGTTTTGAGAATACCACATACCCTTAAATGCCAGAAAAAGTCAGGATTTGGCATGTTTGTCATCATAACTCTGTGGATCCAGCCTTTGCTTGGGATCTGTACTCAGCAGTCCTCTCCTAAAGCTGTGTGCGTGGTACTCTGGTTGGCAGGGGGATCCCTTCCATCAGCATGGGCATTTTCTCCTCCTCCTAAAAGGTTTTTCCCACATGAGAACAGCAGTCCCGGGGAGGAGACACTTGACCCATCTCATCTACTTCACATTTGACCTGGCTGTTATCCTCCCTATTTGCTTAAAGTGTCAGTGGTGCCACAAGCTGTATGTGTGTTGCAGGTGAAAATGCCTGGCTCTAGGATGATAGTTTTGACTGCTTTGGTTTCTTTCCTTTTCCAGCTCTGAGCACTGTTTCAAACAGGTAGTGGGGAGGGAGGTCAGTGACAACTGGCAGGAACTACCAAGGAGCAAAGCTGAGCTCCTGCAGAGCTGGTTCAGAGCAGACAAATTCATCCCCGAGCAAGGAAGACAGAAAAGGCTGCAAGCCTGTATAGGATAACTTCACTCGCTGTGGAATGATCACATCCTGCATCAGGCGGCTCAGAGTGACTGGAGCAGCAAGGAAAGCCAGCCTGAAAAACACAGACGTGCTTGGTCTTTAGTCTTAGCTCTGTGTGCCTCACCTTTGTGCTGCTGCTCCAGGCTGAGAGGGCTCAGACCCCTGGGCAGCAGCAGGTGCTGTGCTGAGCTCCTCCGTGGCTGTTGGCAGAAACAGAGGTTACACCTCGGTGGGGAGACTCTGGGGCTTTGTAGACTTGATGCTTCTGGCCCACAGGGGTGGAGTAACTCCACTGGGGCTGTTTGTGCACAATGGAAATTTTAATTCATGCATCAGAAGAAGACTCCTACCTCTTTATCTGCTTTTTTTTTTTCCTTTGTTTTTCTCTACCGAAATATTGGCTCACACAGTTACAGAGAAATTAAGTAGAGGATTTATGTAGAGTTTTTATCGTTGCTGATGAAGTGAGATAAGACAGTTGGCAAGAATTCTGACACTGCTTGGATTTCAAGGAGCACTGAGACAAAATTGTTTTGGTAATTAGGTAATTTTCCACTGTTGGTTATTCCAAAGCCAGAGAAATAGTTCATTTAGAGTATCTTTTCATCATTTTGCCTGTGTATTTTATATTTTTCTACCTCCCTTATGCACTGGACTCATTATTACAGAATTGGGGTTGCAATGGAACACATCCCCACACAATGTTTTGTCTTGAGAATGAAAAGAGAACTCATAAATTCTGGTTTGGATTGCTTTTTGAGGAATAACCCATTAATAGATTCCTTTTTTTTTTTTCTCTTTTAAATTAACTTTCCTTTTTTCATGTCTGATGCACTTTCTTCAGTTTAGAAAAAGATTACTGGCACTTATTTTACAAAAACAAAACATATGGGCTTTATTACAGGAAATTATTACAAATGGATCTTTTTCCACTAATATATGCCTAAGCTTATTTTTATTACCTTGAAAAATGCACTTAAAATTTAATTTCAGCTCCTAAGAATGCAACAGCAGTGGAACAATGACTAATAAAAGCCTAAACTAAAGGAGCTTGCTTCTACAGGCAGACACAGATAGACATTTAAGAAATAGTGTTTCGAAACCAGAGGCTAAAAAACTATAGATTTGTCTTGAAATTACTCACTGAGGAGGTCAGGAAGTTGTGGTCAAGGCATTGCAGAGTGGATGACAAATGCTCTTTGTGTTAGGGCAGTGCTGATCTAACCCACATCGCTGGCATCCGCTGTGTCCCGGTGGATGGTCTGTGGCCACTGAGCAGACAGCAGAAACAGGGATGCACAGGGCAATTCCAGAGGCTTTTGTGCAGAACCCACTGTGTGGAGCAGTGGCTGGGAGGTGTTCAAGGGAAGTACTCCTCCCTGGGCAGCAGTCTGTGGCTCCGGCCCAGCTGGAGCAGAACGTGTCAAGAGCAGCCTCCCTCCCCCATGGGTGTGTAGGGCACGGCAGCACAGAGGTGCAGAGCATCCTTCTGCCACGGCCCTGATGCTCCTTTCCAAGGGCTGGAGGTGGCTGCAGGACCAGTTGGGAACATGCCCTGGGCCCACCCCTGAGCAACCCCTTGAATGGTGCCTTTGGGTGGGCTGGGTGGTCTCGTGCTTCCACCAGCCATGGGAGGCCAAATTCCTGAAGCTGAAGCTGTGTTTAATAACCATCATCTCTGGCTCCTTGTAGGTGCCAACCCTTGGCTGAGCACCTCTGTGTTCACCTGGCCCTTTGCAGCAGTTTGCCAGTGCTTGGAATGGTGATGTGCCAGGCACATACCAGGTGGTGCTGAAGGTCACCTTCAGTGGGAGAGTGAGACAGGGGACTTGAGGGAGTCCCTGCCCAAGTGGAGCTCACCCCATTACTGCCTTGGTGCTTCTTGCCATGAGCAAGCATCTTCCTGCTGGAGATGCCCACAAACCCACTGAAAAGCAGGAGATGCAGTCTTGGAATCTCAGAATGGCTTGGCTGGAAAGGGACTTCAAGCACCATCCAGTTCCACCCCCTGCCATGGGCAGGGACACCTTCCACTGGACCAGGTACCTGCATCCCTTCCCAGTGCCCTCCCCTCCTGGCAGGCACCTGGGGGCTGGGGCAGCCCTGACCCAGTGTGCCACAGGCTATGTTCATCCATGTCCTGCCCCTTTGGAGCAGCTCATTAATCTCCAATTGATCTATAAGTAAGGCTTTTAAAGCCTTCGTCAGCACTCAGGAATTATTTATGCTGAACTTTGGAATGATTTCTCTTTAATCAGTTCTTCATCTTTGATTACAGGTCTGAACCAAGGGAACTGTCTAGACTGGATTTAGTTTCTAGGGTGAAAAAAAGAAAAATTGGAGGTAGGGGAGGGAAGTGGTGAGGGAAGAAAGTGTGTGTTTCCAATGAACACGAGACAGGGGGGCTGGGAAAGTGGAGCAGCAGGGTGTTAAGATCTCCAGTAGTCAAAGGAA